>NW_017671821.1:38558-52688 GCF_001879085.1 Nicotiana attenuata | reverse complement strand
CATTGAATTTGCTCCATTCTCATTCCCTTAAGAGAATGTGATAGCAATATGTGATAAGTCTGAAATAAGACAAAATTATTACCATGAAGGTATCAATGGATGTGGACGTGGCAATAGACGAAATTATAATCGTCATCATTGTGATAATGAGAATAATAAGGATTCTCAAAATAATCCTTCACTTTGTGAATGTAATATTTGTCATTGATTTGACATGGGATTTTATAAAGCACATATAGATGATTATGGTCCATTCATGATGTGAATGTGACAACATCAGATTTATAAATACATACTCATTCTTGGAAGAATATGAACGTGCTAGTGGTAGTGAATATACCACACTCACCTCTAGAGGGAGGTTTGAGATGAAATAAGAAAATAATATCATTATTATGGCATGAATGATCACCGGTCACGTACCTATTGTACGCCAAAATATTTTGGCAATGTGATTATTAAAAGACAACGGTAATGCAAGAAACAGATCTTGCATATAATTTTGACCATAACCATAATGGTATAACTTTCTCTTTAAAAGAGATATTCACCATATGGGTGTTGATGAATATGTGGTACTACAAAATTAATTGAGAACTCTGTAAGAGCCAATTATACTATTTTGGAGAAACACAATTGATTACCAATAAGGTATTGTGTTGTAGTAAGTCTCAAAGAAGCTTATTCAGTTTCCAAAGTATATGCGAAAGCGGTTGATTATATTGAGACTATAAATAAAGGAAAGATTTAATATCTTCTATTACTACAACTTGTAGATGGGTAATATGTATGTGAAAAGCTACCCGCGTTATTCTTCAATTTGTACTACATAAACAAAACAATACCACAATGAAGTGGATATTTATTGATATAAAAGCTCATATCATAATAAACTTGGAGTTTATTGATAATTGCACACGTCATGGTGTAAATCCGAAGTTTATCGATGTTGATAATTTATTCAGTGGCATAATTGGTTTAGCCATATCAATTTAAGTATGATGTGCAAAAATAAAAGAGAATTCACATGGGTAAATATTAAAGAACTAGAAAGTTCTTTACGAATTCTCTTATGTTGCTTGTTCTTATTAATTAATAAACCAACTAAAATTGGGACTGAATCCCATGAATGCCGGAAATATCAAAGGTGAATATGGGCCCATTCACCCGCCATGTATACCACATAAGATGCATCTATGAGATGGTTACATGTGCAATTATTATTAACCCGCAACCTGGCCGGTGTGTGCGAGGTAACTTGCTCAATAATTTAATTTCGAGCATATTTCCAGATTTTCTATTCAAGATAGTTTATCTTGATAAGTTGGTTTACATCACAGTTGGTTTAGCAAAATGATTTATTGAGTGCCTCCACTTAATAGCAAAACTATTGCTTATGAGAACAAAGTTATATATATATCAGTTTGATATACGTTATATACGAAAGTATATTATATTCTCCCCTCACAAGTGGTTTCAGGGTCAGGAATCAAATAATTCTATCTCATTATTATTGATGTGCGGTGTATATGATTAACACCATAACGCACAAAGATGGGCTTTCAAAGTTGAGGAAGCAAGTTAGTTTTTCTAACATGAGAGGGAGACAAGATAAATAGTTGAGAAAAAGTTACGTGGAATGAATTATCATGTGTACATCTAGATCCTCGAATAAGATAATATGAACTTGAAGTTCATAAAAAGATAATTCATGGCGAAAAAATTGCAAAGCATGCCATGCGCATTTGCTGACCCAAATGAAGTAACTATATTCTCACTGCAAATGCTCCTATTAGTATAAGTCCTAGAAGGACAAAGTCTATGGTACGCTTAAAGCGTATAGACAAATCGGTTTAAAATAAACTTCTTGATAAAGAAGATGAGCAAATGATCAATTTGATCATAATAAAGGAGGCAAGTGATCTAGAAGATCACATGACATAACACTTCATAAAATCTCATTAGAGATTCAGGTACTTGAATATATGAATGAAGAGATCTCTATGTTACATCTTTATGAAAATAAGGAGGTTGGAACTGATATAAAATGTTTGTCGACGACATCTATGATACCGCTAAATATATATGAGGATCTTAAGTATAGGAAACAATTTCGAATAGAATTGGTTCCATATGAAAGACATGTAGTTCAAACACTTGAAAGTATAAAGTCAATGGTATGTGCAATCAGTTTTTGATATTTTATTTGTCTAGCATGATATGAAAATTTGATGTGCATCTAAAGTCTATTATATGGCTTATATGACTTAACAGTCCCTCAAGGATTTAAATTGCTTAAAGCATATAGAATTCATGGTCATGAAGTACTACATCCTAAATGCAGTTTGTACACATATGTATCTTGCTATAACTATAAGCATAATAATATGATAGCAAGAGTTTTTACCCCTATGTGGAGATATTGAAATGACGATTCCAACAAGATCATATGAAGACAATACATCTATCAGGGATGATGATTTCAAGGTGAAACAAATTCTTTGAAGTTAAAATGGCTGGTTTGTTTATCAAATATCTACCAACGAACTTTTGAAGATGGCGCACAAGATAGGAATACGAAAGCTCACGGATGTGAATTGATGCTCTCTTCAGGGGGAGTTAATATGCGTTGTACTCTTTTTCCCTTATAAGGTTTTGTCCCACTGGGTATTCCTTGCAAGGTTTTTAACGAGGCAACCAAAAGGTGCATAGTTAGATATGTGTACTCTTTTTCCTTCTCTATAATTTTTTTCCCACTGGGTTTTATATTAACGAGGCACATTATCTGTTGAATAGACATTCAAGGGGGAGTGTTATAAATAGAATTTTATTTATAGTGAATGTCTATATTTAGAGAGATTCTAGGGTTTATTACTTGACTAAGTCACCCTCTCCTTATAAATAGAGGGTTCTATTCCATTGTAATTGATCCAAAAATCAATAATAAGTCTCTCTCCCTACTTTTCTCTGCAATACTATTCTCCTTCTTATATTGTTTTATAACAAAGTTAAAAATGTTACAGTTAAATATCATAAACCAAAACGATGAAGCAATAACGAGTAAATTATCAAAATGGCACTTAATGTATAGGGGGTGGGCTATTTTGGTCCTTGACGTATACCCCTTAACGGAAATAGTCCTTAATGTATATAAAAAGTGGATGGTTTTGGTCCTGGACCTTACAACTAACGGTAAAAACTATGCAAATTTTACAAATATAAGGATCATCTAAAGGTCAACAATGAAGAATGAAAACATAATTTAACGATTGGGCTCATATTATTTTGGAGAAAAAGAATGGTAAATTAAAAATATTTTATGGGTTATATTGGTTCGTGCAAAAATCACCTTTTTTTTTTTTTTTTTTTTTTTTATATATAGTAAGGACTATTTCCATCAAGAGATATATACCAAGGACCAAAATAGTCCAACCCTTACAGGGAAAATGCATAACCACCTCGTGCCCGATCCCTGGATTTCTAACTACACACTTTATCTTTGCGGGAATTCTGTTACCCCCTAAACTTTTTTTAAGTGGAATAAATACCACTCTAAAACTTGACAACCAAACTCTTGGCAAGTGGTGAACTACATGTGCCACATGTATAGTTAGTACTTTTTTTATTCTTTCTTCTTTTTCTTATTTTTATTATTCTCATTTTTTTTTTGTTATTTCATTCTCTTTCTTTTTGTTTTGGTCACCAGGCGGCATAAAATGGTGGTCGTTGGAATTTCAAGGACAATATTTTTCCGGCGAAAAAATTTTTCCGGCGACAGATTTTTATCGCGATCTGAATGTGTTTTGCTTTATATATATAATTTTCTTGATAGTGTAATTTATGTGTGGGAGGAAGAGGAAAAGAAAGAAAAACGAATATAAGCTGAGAATACTTTTTCCGGTTAAAATTTCAATACACTCAATCTGAGTGTAGTTTGCTTTGCTTATGAATAGATCTTTTTGAGCGTTTAATTTGTATGTGAAAAGGATAGAAAGAGGAAAAATAAAAACTGAATAAATGGAAGAAAAACGGTTACACAAAGCTGTCGGTGAATAAATATCCACCGGAATTAGAGCAAAAACGAAAAAAGTAGTAAAAAAAAAAAGACAAAGGAAAAGGAAAAGGAAAAATATAAGAAAAATGGTAAAAAAACAAAAAGAAAAATCTGACAATTGTTTTTGCTTGCCTCTCACTCTCCCAAGGCTAGTGAAATATACATACTCTGCCACGCCAGTTTAAGAGTGTGAATAGTTTTACTTTAAAATAGTTTAGGAGGATAATCCCTTATACATTAAGGACCATTTTGATCATTTACTCAAGCAATAACTTAGAAACTAAACTAGCGTTTGGCCATAGATTCCCAAATTTGTTTTGAAAAATCTAATTTGGGTGAAGTTTGGTTTGTAAATGAAAATGTGTTTGGACATCAGTTTTCAAAACATATTTCCCAAATTTATTTTGGAAAAACATGAAACATGACTTATACCCACAAGTTCTAAAAACTATCACAAATACCCAACAATACCATTATCAATAACATTCATTATATTATCGCAAACCATAGTCCTGGACATAAATAAATTTGGCTAGCGCTTGGCCATAGATTCCCAAATTTATTTTGAAAAATCTGATTTGGGTGAAGTTTGGTTTGAAGATGAAAATGTGTTTGGACATCAGTTTTCAAAACATATTTTCCAAATTTATTTTTAAAAAACATGAAACATGACTTATACCCATAAGTTCAAAAACTATCACAAATACCCAATAGTACCATTATCAATCACATTCATTATATTATCGCAAACTATAGTCCTGAACATAAATAAATTTGGTACAAAATTATTATTTTTATAATGAACTACATGAAACACTATCAGATGACCGAGAAGACGAAGCAACATTGTTACAAAATAATAAATGGTGGGCTCTTTTATAAAATACAAAAGTTTGGGGCAATTTTTAAAAAATATAATAGTGATATTTTGGCCCAAAACCAGCTATTGAGCTGGTTTTGGGATTTGGGATTTTGCCAAACGTAGGCAAAATCTATGACTAAATATGTGTTTGCCAAATAAAATCCAAATTTATTTTGATATCTTTTCTGTTACACCCCATGTTTTCGTACATAAGAGTATGTCATAAGTCAATTGATGTAAGCTCGAAAATGAAATCATCTTTGCAAAAATTTATAAAGTAAGTTAATCATGTCACCGTGAAAGTTAATAATATTTAAGATCATGAATAACAAGTACCAAGATGGTTGGAAGGCTTAGAAGCTAAACGAATTGAAGAAGATAAGTTTTATCAAAAGTCGACAAGTTTGGTGTTACACCCTGTGCGTTCTAAGGTGACGTATAATGAATATGATACTTGTTAATCATGATTGAATGAGTTTAAAGTAATAATATGACTTTATATGATGTTTGGACATAAAATATAAAGTTTGGGAAAAATTGGATTTAACTTACGGAAAAATCGAGTTAAGATTTGCCTTGTAACGAGACGTTTTGAGAAATTAAATTCGTAAGATTTATGATGTCATTTTGGGACATATATCATAGCAAAATGAAGGTCTTGGAACCTAGTTTCCAACGGTCTAAACCATTTATTCATACGACATCGAGATAGAGAAATATGGATTTTTAAAGTAAGGGTCACCAAGTCACGTTGCCGCACTTCGGAGAAACTGGCAGGTTTATAGGCCAAGTTGCGACGCAGTTTCCTCCCAATATATTGAGAGTTATATGGATATATTTATATTGAATTAAAGCTATATACGTCTAGTTTCCAACTTTGCAAACCGTTTGTCAATACGATATCAGAGTAGAGAGATACAAGTGTCCGAAATGGTACTGCTCAAGCTGCCAAGCATGCAGCTTACCCACCTGCTTGGAGAATTAAGGCGGTGGGCTTATAAGTTATTTTTATCCATTATATTTCGTCAATATCCATAGATCAATTACTGCAAAGCACTCTCAAGCTCTCAAAGAACTTGTCCAAGGTTCCAAGAACTAAACTTAAGAGAAATCAACTCAAATCCTCATCAAAGGTGTTAAAGACTACAAGAGAATACTTCTATGATGTTATGGTGTGATTGAGGGCTATTGCGAGCTAAGTTGGGATGGAGTTTTGAGTTATAGCTGATGTCCAAGGTATGTATAACATATTGTTGATTGTGCCTAAGGTTAATCTTGTGTTTGTTGTATTGTTTAAGTGAAAAACCTTAAGATGCACTTGAAGGAACGTGGGATACGGTTGTCTTTTTGGTTGGACTGTTTTGTGGTTAAAAATATGGTTTGTGATGGCTGAAAATTGTGAGAAATAATTTGATAATGTTGTGGCTGTTGTTATTAAGCTTTCCTAGGTGTTATTAAGTTGATTGAAGAAGAAAAGATGAAAAACAAGGATTGACGATAAAAATTTAGGTGCTAGACGTATGAGGCTGTTTTGGAAGGCATTTTGTGGAGGTTTTAAACTAGAAATAATATGGTACATATAAGTATGATGCTCTAAAGGTAATAAAATAATTTATGGAATAAGAGTTGGATTCAATTTATATCTTGTTATGAGTAAAAGAAACGAGTTTGCCGCTCAATATGATTGTTAAGATAATCGGAGAAACTCATATTGGATTATATTGTTGTTGTTATTGGTGTTGGTTATAGTTGTTGTTGTTGGGCTGTTGATGACCCTTAGTGGTCTTTGGGATGTATTGAAAATAGGGGAGTTGCTGCCCGATTTTCCTTAAGTCATGCGACTAGCCAAACACGACGGTACGATATTATATGTTAACGGCAATATCATTTCACTTGTTATAGATGCAAGAAGTTGTGTTAAGCTTGGTTGAGTAATAAGGAAAAGATCATACAGGTATGTTAAGGGTATTCCTTCTTTCATTTTGGCATGATCTATACAACGCGAACGAAACGAGCAAATGCACAACTTCCATAAATGATTCTATTCATAGAAATACTAGAGATGCCTATGTTCTTGATTCCACATATGTCTTATTATTCTATCATCTGTTCATGGGTCTCAGAAAATACATAAATTGATAAAGTTTATTTCATGATGTTAATCAGAGGCATAATGATCGTATGACGTGCCAAGAGATTTTATTAACGTATTTCATATGCATTTCATGCATTCATACATGCACATTGACCCATGACCAGATGGTGTTATATACGCGTACATATATGTATATGGGACATGGGAAAGGTTATGGAGTTATATACGCACCATCACCTGATCAGCTGGTATACGTTGATGATTTTGCCCACAGTGGCCGAGATGATATGATGGGATGCCCTCAGAGGCTTGATGATGTTATGACCACATTTACCTATGCACGACATGACATTCATACGCATATGCATGACACTATAAGTATTTCATGATTTACAGAGTTATCCAGACTTAAAGGTTGAGTCACTTACTCTATATTTCTTCCATGTTTTTTATGTACTTATTTATGTGCCTTACATACTCGGTACATTATTCGTATTGACGTCCCTTCTGCCTGAGGACGCTGCGTTTCATACCCGCAGGTCCTGATAGACAGGTCGAGAGTCCTCCAAGTAGGCTATCAACTCAGTGGAAGATGTTGGTACGCTCCATTTGCTCCGGAGTTGCTTGTTTGGTCAGTATGATTTAGATGCGTATTGTTTGGTATGGCGGGGCCATGTCCCGACCGTTATGATAAGTATGCACTCTTAGAGGCTTGTAGACAGATGTCATGTATACGGATACTTGTATGGCGTTGTCGGCCTATGTTTCGAGTATATAAAGAATCATGCCGGCCTTATAGGCCCGTACTTCATATGTATAAGTTTGTATTCCCTGATGCTTTCCTCTGGTTCATTTACCTATGATAGAATGATATGAAAGATACGTTATGTTGGTACTTGGTTGAGTAAGGTACCAGGTGCCCGTCGTGTCCCATCGGTTTGGGTCGTGACATTTTCCACGTTCCTAATTTACTATTTTAACCATTTATAATGCGCATATTAAGAATGGATAATTAGGGGTGTCAAATGGGCGGGTTGTTCTTGTTTTGGGCGGGTCAAAATGGGTGTAGTCAATAAATGGGCGGGCCAATGACCCATCCAAAATTAACTTGGAGTGAGATGGGTTGGATCAAGTTGGGCTAAAATTTGCATCATAACCCAACCCGCCCAACTATTACCAAGCTTTAATTAATGTGTATTATTTTTTTATGAGTTATTTAATTATCGACTAAGATTTTTTTTTTTTTTTTGTTAGGATCATATATAACATATCCAATAAAAAATTTATTTTAAAGTTATTTTATTAAAATTACTCAGTATAACTTTAGATGGGATGATACGAGCTAAGTTTAAGGCGGGGCGGGTCAACAACCAGGCCAACTTTAAACGGATTGGGCAGATTAAATAAGTTTGGACTCAAATTACGGATAATTAATTAAAGTTAGGACCGTCAACCTTTTTTTTGCATAAATTACGAAACAATTCTAGTATGATAATAAATCAGAAGTAGAATTGCTATCTTTCAGGTTAAGCATTTCAGCCATTTTGCGCAAATTGACTAACTAATGGGACATGAATGCTAATAATATAAAATTTAGTGGGGCAAAAGTATAATTAATAGAAATGGAGGGTCGGCCAACGAGCCAACCCTATGAAAATTCCACAAATTATGTCGGCCATATGTCTTGATAGCCATACAGCACTCACCATTCAGGCGAGAGTGGCATATTTAGCCAACCGACCCTTTTTAATTCTTCAATTTGCTCCCCCTTTCCTTTTATATTCAGCTATTCTCCCTTTACATTTGCTTAGCTCCCGATGTGGGAGTATTGGATTTTTCTTATTGCTAAAAGCTACCTAAATGGGTACTATATGGTCCGAGCTAGTCAATTTTCAGGCTGATAATCGAAAAATAGTCAGCGTTTACAATGTCATTGAAAAATAGCCATTGTTTCACCGAAACAGGAAAAGTTCCAGCATAATATGTTGGATTTTGAAGCTCCTGCATATAAACTTCCAGGATATTATGTTGGAACTTCAGCACACGAAAGTTCTAGTATGATATACAGGATTATGGAGTTTCCGCGTTTAAACTTTCAACATATTATGTTGAAGCTCCAGCACCTTATGTTGGAATCTCATATGTAAAAAGTTCGAACTCAAGCACATTATGATGGAATTTTTCCGGATTTTAAGGGTATTTTTGTTTAGATTTTATCTTTACGTGAAAAAATAGCTAAAATTCGATTACTTTTGAAACCGTAGCTATTTTTCAATTACTAGTTGTAAATATGGGTATTTCTGATTTTTGTAGTACTATAAGCTGATATGGATTTAGGGTTACAGTTATATTTAAATTCAGTGTTTTTAATATGGAATATAAATTTATATGTTAAATTTACTAAATTACAAAAAAAAGGGTACGAACCCATAAATTTAGAAAAATAATGAGTTCAATACTAAGAACCCTTGAATATTAAACATGTAGAACTTAAATCGAATTCGCATCTGACAGATAGTATAGACTTTCTTATACTATTAAATGTGTATTTTGACATGTTATAAAAAATTGCTTTTCTTTTTTAAAAAGATTACTGTTAAGAAACTTAGCTCAAAGTAATAATATAAAACAAGAAAATAGACAAGAATGTAGGGAGCAAGAGATGAAAGATTCTTATTTCTTTTATATATTCAAGTGTGTACAATGTGATGCCCAAATCCTCTATTTATAGGATGATATAGGTAATACAAAGGGATGCCATGAACATGGTATTAACTATTGAGAACATGGGGAAGATCATGGAGTTGTGGGAGTTACATCCATAATGGTAAGAAGTAGTGGGAGGTTAATGGAGAAGAGTAGTGGGAGTAACTTCTTTAGGAGTTATAGACATCCACTACAAAATAATATTTCATAACACTCCCCCTTGGATGTCTATAGATAATGTGCCTCGTTAAAACCTTACTAAGAAAAAAACCCTGTGGGAAAAAATCTTAGTGAAGGAAAAAGAGTACACATATCTTGTAATACGTATTATTTGCTGCCTCATTAAAAACCTTGCCAGAAAAACCCAGTGGGATAAAATCTTAGCTAAGGGAAAAAGAGTACATCACGTATTTGCCCCCCCTGATGAAAACATCACTTTATTCTTCAGAGACGACGAATTCCAAGCTTGTATAACAACTTCTCTAATATTGAGATCCGCAATGTCTTGTGAAGAAGTTTGTCAAATTATCACTTGAACAAATTTGTTGAAGAACTTTGGTGAATGTGCTTTATTTTGTCTCCTTCGATAGTCCTTCTTTCAATTGATATAAGCAAACAACATTATCTTCAGTATTATTGGAATCTTCTCTTCAAAGTCAAGTCACACGTCTGTTGTGTGTTGAGCCCCTTGCTTTATCAGTTGCTTATCTTGTCATGACTTGAATAAGTATCAACAATTAACTGCCTTGTAAAATGATAATATGGAGTACTCTCACATGCAAATAGATTGTTTGAAGAACGAACTTCAGGAAAATGCCTGCATTTGCATAACCAACAAAATCTTGGCAATATTTATTAGAATAAACAAATCTACATCAAGTATTCCTTTTGAAATATAACACTAATTGTATTCCAATATCCCCACATAGGAATAAAACAATATCTCGCTAGTATATTATTATACTCATGGTTCTAGCCAGATATATTAGTGCAACAATTTCACTAGACACAAAAATAAATCATGTACGCCATTATCGCTCTAATCTACATAAGGATTTGCCGAAGCTTTATTTAATAAATTTCTTGGGAACCTTAATAGGCTTCAGAACAATTTAAATCCTTCAAGGATTTTCAATATATGCCTATCAAATGTATTGTCATACCAAAATCTGAAATGACTCCATCCACCACAGGAGAACTGTCACGACCCGGATTTCCCACCATCAGAATCGTGATGGCGCCTACTCGTGGTAGCTAGGCAAGCCAACTTAATTACCTTTCCATCACTAGCAATTATCTTTAACAGTTTATAACATCAATATAGAACATAAAGTCTAATAAGAACAATAGCGGAAGTCTGTCTTAAAATGATGAATTTAAAACGCGGAATAGTAAAAAACAACCTCTACCCAAGATTTGGTGTCACATTACTCACGAACCACTAAGAATAAACTAAATACAAAGGTCTGAAAGAAATATAACATCTGTCTGTCTCGAAACAAGGAGGCAACAGTCTAAAAGAAAACAATGAGAAGAGACGCCGGGCCTGCGGACGCCTGCAAGGCTACCTCAGTCTCGTGAATATGAATCGCCTGCTTCCGAACTACTGCTGCTGCTGTTCCTCAAAACCTGGACCTGTGCAAAAATGCACAGAAGTGTAGCATCAGCACAACCGACCCCATGTGCTGGTAAGTGTCTAGCCTAACCCCGGCGAAGTAGTGACGAGGCTAGACTGGACACCACATAAACCTGTGCAGTTATAGATATACAGCGAAAATCGAATACAAAGCAATTACCAACATGGGAGGGGAAACATGCTATGGGGAGTTACAATAATAACAATAATCCAGAGTAACAACTAAAGCAACTTAGGTTCACAGTGAACAAGGAATCAATACTCAAATGTAAACATATAGCCTCAATAATTGTTGCGGCGTGCAACCCGCTCCATAATTACCATTGTTGCGGCGTGCAACCCGCTCCACAATATCATTGTTGCGGCGTGCAACCCGACCCATATCACTTATCATATATCATTGTTGCGGCGCGCAACCCGATCCTCATATATTATTGTTGCGGCGCGCAACCCGATCCTCAACATCATTGTTGCGGCGCGCAACCCGATCCTCAATACCATTTAACAGTCTGACTTCCCAAACAACAGTCACAATTAAGGGGCATAAAATAAGCAAATATTTGACAACCATCCCGGCAAGGGAAAGAATCCAACAAGTTCAACCAAACGTCCCGACAAGGGAATAATCAACAATGCTTTCTCTTTCTTACTTTCCTTATCTTATAATTCACTTTACTATTTTGAGCCAACGCTCCAAAGAATCAAGTCATTTCGTATACTTTCAATATTCCTATCACAATTCGAGCCAATGCTCCAGGAATCAAATGATCCTATTACCGTTCACATGTTATTCACAACATATAGAAATCCTCCAATAAACACGGAGTTCACAACCAAATCATGATAATCACATTATAAGGACTCACGGTCATGCTAGACACCAATGCATAGATACTCGTCACCATGCCTATATATCGTACCGATCACATAGCAATTAGCAACAAGACTCAACTCCTATTCCCTCAAGCTAGGGTTAAACCAAACACTTACCTCAAAGCCTTGAAATCCACTTAATCCTCAACTATCGCTTTACCTCGTGATTCCACCTCCAATACAGTGATATCTAGGCATAATTAATTCAACAATATCAATAAAGACTCAATGGCAACTTCTCATAGCCTAGATATAAATTTTCTAGCATTATTCCAAAAATACCAAAATTAGACACCGGGCCCACATGGTCCAAACTCTAGGCTCAGACCAAAACCCGATCACCCATAACCCCACGAGTGCAAATATATAATTTGTTTTAAGATTCGACCCCAAATTGAGGTTGAATCACCCAAAATTCTCAAAACCCTAACTCTACCCAAAACCCATAATTTCTACCTTGATTTCATGTTTTTAGGGCTAGGAATTCACTAATTAATGAAGGAAATTGAAGGAAACAAGTTGAACAATGCTTACCCAAGAAGTTTTGATGAAAGAGAGCTTCAATGGACGCCTAAGTGCTTGGAGAAGAAAGGGTTTCGTGCGTTTTTATGAAAAATCCCGTGCTACTGTTATGTTTTTTAACTGAAAAATTCGCTGGGCAAAATTGCCCTACGCGATCGCGGAAATAGGGATGCGATCGCGAAGCGTACCACTGACTGGTCATCGCGATCGCGTGGAGGGTTACGCGATCGCGTAGAAGAACTACTAGGGGTCCAAGGATTTGGCTTACGCGATCGCGTGGTTCAAGACGCGATTGCGAAGGAAGACGACTCAGTGCTATGCGATCGCGTGGGGAAGAGCGCGATCGCGAAGAAGGAAATCCATGTGTAAAAATTGCAGAAATCTGATATCATCCTAAGTCCAAAACCACCCCGAACACCCTACCGAAACACTCCGACGCCCGTCGGGCTCCTAATCAATCACACATCCTAACTCAATAACATCTTATGAACTTACTCGAGCGATCAAATCGCCAAAACTAACCTACAAATCATTGGATCAAGCCTACAAAATCATCATTTTCCTAGGCATATATATATATATATATATATATATATATATATATATATATATATATATATATATATATTATATATATATATATATATTAATATTAAATTAAATCCATAAATAATTTGGACTATATTTTTAAATTCAAGATATATTTGGTCAATTAAATATTATGGGCTAAATATAATTGAATTAATTATATAAGTTCAATATATATGGTTAAATAAATAAGGTCTTAATAACATTTGGCATCCCATTTAATTGGCTAACTGTGATGAAGCACACTTCATTAGCCCAAGATGTCATCTTCCTAGATGCCCAAATTTGGTGCCAAGTGTCAAATGACGTGGCCACCAGGCCAAACGGAAGAGCCAATAGGATTTCATGCCAATTGTGTCAAACTGACAAGGCAGGAGCCAAGTACAATTTAAAAGGCCAATGAACACTTGGCCACGTGTGCAAGTGATATGTTCTGGCCAATCAACAATGTGGCCTTGTCACACTTCAATTTGATTGGCCAAAAAGAGTTTGTTTTTATCATAACTCTTCTCCTCCCACAACTATAAATTAGGGTTCTTCACAACCCAGAAGACACCAGAAGTTATAAACAAGAAGCAAGAGAGAGCTTGTGGATCAAACACCGCAAATTTCTCTACAAGTTTTCAAGCTTCAAGCAATCAAGTTCAAGTTCAAGCTCAAGAAACAAGATCAATCGTTTCGGTGGCGACAACTACAATATTCAAGATCAAGCTCAAAAGGCCCCCTTGAATTTTATTACTATTGAAAAGAAGAATCAGAGGATCAATAGAGTTGTAACACTCAAATATTTGAAA
>NW_017671821.1:0-32646 GCF_001879085.1 Nicotiana attenuata | reverse complement strand
GCCTACAAATGCCCCCTGCTTCACGACCCGTCAAGATCTTTACACTTTTGAAGACTAGACTTGAAGTAATAGTAAAGAAAAACGTTTCTTCCCTTTATTATTATTATTATCATTTTTTTTTTTGGAACTTAAATTTATTTTCCATGGTCATGAAAATGCTTGTCATTTGCTTATTAAATAATAAGCTTCATAGATTTGAACGTTGGATGCCATCTTTGATTCACTTAAAATAGTGATGATATGCCTTTTGGCCTTATTACTACACGCTGAAATGCAAGATAACTCCCAGCACTTTAAAATAAGGAGAATCTCGTTAGAGTTGTTATTAAAGTCAAAACACTCAATTTCTTCATCACGTAGGAATGGGAGACTTTCTCTTGAATTTGTTGTTCTTTATTAAATTGGACTCCGTATTTTGTATGAACTTGGAGCTGCTTGTTCTTATTTGAATTCCTTTTTTTGACGTATGACAGCCATCCAAGTCCATGTTGGAGACAGATTATTGTCGCCGCCCTTTCGATCCGACATCGGGACTATGTTCTACAATGCCTTTTGCAAACTCTATAAATACAGTATACTTTATTCTATTAGCATCACTTTCAGCATTTGCAAACCACTTTCAGTCTACTTTTGACGACTTGGAAGCATTGACACGAAGGTAATTTCTTCTTCTTTTCTTGTGCTTTTCTTCTTTTGTCATTTTTTTTGTAGGTCAAACGAGAAGGATGTGTTCTTGTTTAACGAGATAATTCATGCATGAAGAAGACAATCTTGGGGTGTAAGGGGATGAGTACTCATCCTTGCCCGAACATCGGAGAGATTACTCTCATGGCCCGACTATCGGAGAGATCACTCTCAATGTGGCTCGACTACCGGAGAGATTACTCTCAATGTGGCCCGACTACCGGAGAGATTACTCTCAATGTGGCTCGACTACCGGGGAGATTGCTCTCAAAATGACCCGACTATCGGAGAGATTACTCTCAATACGGCCCGACTACCGGAGAGATTACTCTCAATGTGGCCTGACTACCGGAGAGATTACTCTCAAAATGACCCGACTACCGGAGAGATTACTCTCAAAATGACCCGACTACCGGAGAGATTACTCTCAATGTGGCCCGACTACCGGAGAGATTACTCTCAAAATGACCCGACTACCGGAGAGATTACTCTCAAAAGGACCCGACTATCGGAGAGATTACTCCCAAAATGACCCTACTATCGGAGAGGCCAACTTAAGGTGCAAAGGGACTCATATGTCCACCTTAAGATTGGAAAGTTATAGTTCCTTTTAAGGATAAACCCACGAAGAGGCCAACTTAAGGTGCAAAGGGATTTATATGTCCACCTTAAGATTGGAAAGTTATAGTTTCAACTCGAAGATGACATCGACTTGACGACATCGACTTGAACCCTTGGAAAACTCTGAAGATTTGGCGGACTTTGCAAACTTCAAATTGAAGAGCGGTTGACTTTTGAAATTCAACTTGAAAACTTAGCAGACTTGAAGACTTCAACTTGAAGATTTGGAGGGCTTAAACAATTCTACTTTAAGACTGGCGAATTTGAAGACTGAAACTTGAAGACCGACGGACTTGGAGACTTCAAATTGGAGACTTGGAGCGCTTAAATATTTTAATTGAAGAGTGGCGAACGTGAAGACTTCAACTTGAAGACTGACGGAATTGAAGATTTCAACTTGGAGACTTCGAGGGCTAAATATTTCAGCTTCTCTTTTGCTTTACATTGTCCGACTTTTATCTTAGTCGCATAATCTTCAGCTTTACGCGCTTGTAACAAAAAGATTCATATTTTATCGCGGGAGAGTCCAAATAATGAACCGTTTGATTTCTCAAAAATTAGACCTCAATATCTAAAATATATCCAAAATTTAGAATCAAATACCTTCAGAAGCGCCCCAGGTAATATTTTTGAAACCAACTTGAGATTCCACCATGTTGAAATTTTTTGATTTGCGCAGTCTCACCAAAAAAATCATATCTTGGTGTAGAAAAGTCAAAATCACGAACCGCTTGATTTTTTGAAAACTTAACTTGCAAATCTATAACATATCCGAAATGCAAAATTTAATTCCTTGAGGATAGTTTCAGATAATAGTCCGAAATCAATACTAAATTCTAACGCGGCGACGATTTCAGATTTGCACGACTTCACCAAAACTTTTGTATCTTGCTGTAGGAATGTCGAAATCACGAACCGTTTGATATACTGGAAATTTAACTTCCAAATATATAACATATACAAAATACAAGATTTAATGCCTTAAGGATACATTCAGATAATATTTCGAAGTCAATACAAAATTCTGACACACCGACAATTTCAGATTTGCGCGACTTCGCCAAAAGTTTTGTATCTTGAAGTAGGAACGTCGAAATCACGAACCACTTGATCTATTGGTAACTTAACTTCCAAAAGTATAACATATCCAAAATGCAAAATTTAATTCCTTCAGGATAGTTTCAGATAATATTCCGAAGTCAATACTAAATTCTGACACACTGACGATTTCAGATTTGCGCGACTTCGCCAAAAGTTTTGTCTCTTGGTGTGGAAGCCTCGATATTGTAAGACCTTTTTAATTGTCAGAAATTGAAATTCAAGAACTTCATTCTCGCCAAATATCTTGGGTTCAAGTCTCACTGAATTTGAAACGTCGTGAAGGTACACCAAAAACCTTGAAGGTTTGACGAACATGAAGGCATAGCGAATCCCCGGACTTCAATGCAAATGCTTGGCAGACTTCTAAAATATATTAATCATTTTATTGAAGATACCAATTTACCCTAGCGGCTTGCCCCCTTTAAATCAAATGGGATCAAAAGTTTAAGAGAAGAATGGCATCTCAGCTCGATTTTCAAGTGCCAATTGAATGTATTACATTCCCCGTACTTCATTCGGACAATGATTGGGGGATTATGTATATTTTGAACTTATGTGACTGAACTCGGAATGAAACTCTAAGCTGCCTAATACCTCGGTGAAAAGGATCAAGTCATACCATAGTTCAGAATGAGTGATTTTTTTTAATTGTTATTATTTTTTATTTCTTTATGTCCTAACTTTTGCCTAGGCTGCCTCTCTCGAGGTTTTCAACCTAGCGGACTTTTTTTTCTCTTCTTTTTTTTCTTTTTTTTTTGTGGCCGTACACAGTTCAGACTCATGTGAGCCAGGAGTGTAGGAACATGCACATTATGCTCGTGCATCAAGGAGCGTCATGACTTGCAGTTTAGGCTCGTACGTCGAGGAGCGTGGCACTTTAAGGATAATACTTCTTCAAAAAATTGCCATTGATAGGGCCGATTCTCATGCCATCTGGATCAACCAGCTTGTAAGCCCCACTTGAGTAAGCTTCTTGTACGACATATGGCCCATCCCATTTTGAAGTAAACTTCCCTACAGGTTTATGGGAAGTAATAATGGGTCTTTGTACGGCAAGAAATTGATCTCCTACTTGAAAGGATCTTGGGCGAACTCTTTTATTGAAGGCGCGAGACAATCGAGCTTGGTAACATTCAAGACTCTGTTGAGCTTCCAACCTTTTCTCATCAAGAGCCTCCAACTCTGCTAATCAAAGTCGAGCATTTTCTTCATCAGTGATGCCTTCTTGAATAGCTAATCGTAATGAAGGTATTTGACGCTCGAGTGACAAGACGACTTCAACTCCATAAACGAGTGCATAAGGGGTCACTTGTGTTGGCTTGCGGTGAGTTGTCCTATATGCCCATAGAGCTTCTTCCATACGGTCATTCCAATCTCGTTTAGATTTGGAGATGACTTTCTTTAACAAGTTGCATAGAGTTTTGTTGAATGCCTCAGCTAGACCATTGGCGGCAACATTGTACATCGAAGAGTTACGTTGCTTGAAGCCAAAGAGATCACAAATCTTGTTCATCAACCTATTGTCGAATGGCTTTCCATTATCCGTTATTATGCAACGAGGAATCCCAAAGTGATAAATAATGTTTACTCGGATGAAACTTGCAACATTTCCTTTTTTACTTCCTTAAGAGCAACAACTTCAGCCCATTTTAGGAAGTAGTCAGTTGCAGCCAAGATGTATAGGTGCCCACCAGAGGACTTTGACAGTGGTCCAACAACATCCAATCCCCAAACGTCAAATGGTCAGGATGCAACAGTCGGGTGCAACACTTCAGGAGGTTGATCAATAAGATTCACATGGAATTAACAAGCCTTGCATCTTCGAGCGTAGTCCAAGCAATCTTTTACCATCGTTGGCCAATAATATCCCATCCTTTTTATATGGAAGTGGAGCTTTGGTCCAGACTGGTGTGACCCACATACCCCAGAATGTGCCTCTTGCAAAGCTTGGAGTGCTTCTTCTTCCCCTAAGCATCGCAAGAGTACTCCCTCGAATGACCTTCTGTATAGAGTATCTTTGTAGTAAAGGAAGCGAGGTGCACGACGACAGATTTTAGTCCTTCTCCTCGGATTTTCTCGAAGTATCCCATAGTATAAGTAGTCGATAATGGGTTGTCGCCATTCTTCTTTCTCAACTTCAGAAACAACGACAAGATGCTTGAGTTTATTTTCTTCACCTTCGGCCTCATTTTGCAGCGGTACTACCCATTTTTGGCAGACAATAACTTCCGCTTGATCAGGCAGGGTTAACGTAGGGCAGCTAAAGCATCAACCTTCTAATTTTCTTTCCTTGGCACATGCTGAATAGTCACATCACCGAGCCACCCCATTAATTTTTTAGCGTAATCATGATATGGGCGTAGTTCAGGCTTCTTGACCTCGTAACTACCTAAAAGCTGATTGACCACTAACTGGAGTCACCAAAGACTTGAAATTGCAATTGTTTCATATCAACGGCCATTTCGAGCCCAAGTATTAATGCTTGATACTCAACAACATTGTTGGAACAAAGTTGTGTCAAAGTGAAGGAGTAGGGAAAGACTTCACCATGGGAAGTGAAAAATACTACACCGGCACCAGCTCCTCCATGATGCGTAGTACCATCAAAGTACATCTTCCATGGAGGTTGAACTTCAACGACCATTGCGTCCTCACCAGGTAGTTCGTGAGTTAGTTTCTAGTCATCAGGTATCAGATGATCTGCTAAGAAGTCTGCCAATGCTTGTCCTTTTACAGCCTTTTGAGGGATGTATAAAATCTCGAATTGTTGAAATTGGAGGTACCATCTCGCTAGTCGATCACTAAGAACAGGTTTTGACATCACGAATTTGATGGGATTTGCTTTAGAAATAAGACGGACAACATGAGCTTGAAAGTAGTGCTTCAACTTTTGAATTGAGAAGACTAGCGCCAAACACAACTTTTCAATCGGCGAATAATTCAGCTCGTTTGGTGTCATCATCCTGCTCAAGTAGTAAAGAGAGTTTTCTTTCCCCTCACTATTTTCTTGGGCCAGTAGTGCTCCAACAGACCTTTCTTGCGCCGCAATGTATATTATCAATGGCTTTCCAGGTATATGAGTTGCTAAAACTGGAGGCTTCATCAAGTAGGTTTTGATACTTTCGAAGGCATTAGCTTGGTCCCACTTGAAAGGAACGTCTTTCTTCATGAGGCGACTAAATGGTTGGCACCTCCCATCTAGGTTCGAGATGAATCTTCTAAGGTATGCTAGCTTTCCTTGCAGACTTTACAATTCATGAATATTGCGGGGCTCGGGCATTTTCAAAATGGCATCCACTTTGGCTTGATCAATTTCGATCCCTCGATGTCGGACGATGAAACCAATGAACTTTCCTGAAGTAACTCCAAAGGCGCATTTCAATGGATTCATCCTAAGTTGGTACCTCCGGAGTAACTCAAACACCACTCTCAAGTATTACAAGTGGTCTCCCTCTTTCTTGATTTTACCACCAAGTCGTCCACATAGCATTCGACATTTTTGTGGAGAAGGTCATCAAAGATATTCTGCATAGCTCTTTGGTAAGTAGCACCAGCGTTCTTCAAGCCAAAAGGCATTACCTTGTAGCAATAAATACCTTTGGGCGTACGGAATGCAACAAGCTCTTCATCTTTTGGCGCCATGCGGATTTGGTTATAGCCTGATGAACCGTCCATAAATGACATTACCTCGTACCCAGTAGTAGCATCGATCATCAGCTCTAGAATAGAAAGAGGGAATTCATCTTTTGGACACGCATTGTTGAGATCCCTGAAGTCAACGCACACTCGAATCTGGCCATTTTTCTTCCTTACAAGGACAATACTTGAAACCCATGTTGGGTATTTAACTTCACGAATAAAGCCAGCTTCGATGAGTTTGTTAACTTCGGTTTCAATTAAGGGAACCAAGTCCGGCCTAAAGCGCCTTTGGGCTTATTTAACAGGACGAGCACCATTCTTGACGGCAAGGTGATGGGCTGCTACTTTAGGGTCCAAGCCAGGCATTTCTTTGTAACTCCAAGCAAAGACATCCCTGAACTCCTTGAGTAACTCAATATAAGTGCTTTCTTCATCAACTTCTAGTAAAGCACTTAGGTAGGTGGGTCTTCGTTCTTCATCGGTGCCAAGGTTAACTTATTTTAAGGCATCAACTGTCGTCTTCACTCCTTCTTCAAGTTCACGTGGAGCATCTTTTGCATCTTCATCTTCTTGAGGGTCCCCATCGTTGAAGGATATGTGATAACACGGTAAAACATCCTCTAAGTCTGCATTATCCTCCATTGAAGATGGAACACCATTCTCTCCTTGTACAGTAACATGATACGAAGAACCCGCACTTTCTTCATCTTCGTCATGTTCCTTAGCGTAGACCACAGTATATGGCTTTACCTTCAGTACTTCTTTACATGAAACCACAAGTTTTGTTTGTCGCCTCATTCTAGAAGGAACCAAACTTTGGAAATACTTAGAGATCTTTTGGATTTTGGGCGAAGCGGGTGTTCTTATGCTTTGAAAATTTCTCTGGAACTTGTTCCCCTTCTTTAATGGACCCAATCTCTCAAACACGGAGGTCCTTATTTTCCAAGTCGATCAAAGACAGAAGGCTTGTTAGAAGCGACCGATTCATCTTCTACAGTGATATAATTGCTACTCGCCCTTCTTATGGAGATACGCACTGGTCCCAAACCTTCACGTGGTTGTCTCGTCGCAGCTTTTGATGGTAGCTTCCCTAAATTTGACGGCTCATTAGGATTGTATCCAGCTTTTGCTAATAGCTTGTAAGCATTAGGATCAAAACCTTTATCTGTTCACTTTGTAGGGAGCCACATTCTGCAAACGATTTTGGGCTACAAACCATGCAAATGGCTTTGAGGACAACTATACTGCCTCGATTCATTTTACCAGAAGAGTTAACTCCTTTAGCATGTTAGTTTGGAGATTAGATGATTCACCTTTATATTTCTTCCTTTTAGGGACATATTGGAGCGCATGACTTACTTTCTTGCCATAAGACGCAATATTCCCTCTATAAGATTATTCGCGTTGTGTTGTACCTCTTCAGTAACAGCTTTGGCTTCACCAGTAGTCACATCTGCTCTTTTAGTTGTGGGCTCGTCATTCTTGCTTTTCATGCCATCATCAACCTTTAGCTTCTTCAAGTAGAACTTTGCATCGGCGAAGTGTGGCTCAGCCTCGGTAAATGGCTCATCATCAACAATTATCTTCTTCTCGACTTCACCCTCATAGTATTTTAGTCATTGATGGTAGGTAGATGGAACTACTTTATTCTCATGTATCCAAGGCCTTCCAAGCAAGACGTTGCATGATGTTTTTGCATCGATCACATGTAGCCATGCACTTGATTGCATATCTTCAATGGTGATTTCCAGCCTGATCGCGCCTATGGCTCTTTGCCCCCTTGGTTGAATCCTTGGATCATCACACGACTTTCTGAGAGTTTGTTCATAGGAATACCAAGTTCTTTCACAGTGCGAATTGGTAAAATGTTCACTGAGGATCCTCCATCAACCAAAATTCGACTTACCCTTTCATCACACATATAGCCAATCAGGTACAATGGGCGGTTATGAAGAGTGTCACCTAGCAGAAGATTGTCATTTGTGAACGTGACTTTTTCCTCACAAGGATTAACTTCTTGAGGAGTGGACTCGATGATCTTTCCCGAAGATGGTGCCAACGGTAGGTCATCACTCTTTTCTTCCCCTTTGTCAGCATGGCAACAAGAGGCATCGATACCCTCATGGGAAATCTTCGTGCGGAACCAACTTGGTAAAAACTCTTCCAAGGTCACTGGATTTCGTGGCTTTTGAGAATGGTGCACCTCCACTTTTGCTTTCTTCAAATATTTAACTGGATTCCATCTACTTGTTTTTTTCACCATCATTTTCCTTGTTGGTTGTTCTATTGATTCTTTTCGTGGGCTCCTTTTGTGGTGCTTACGACGAGTCACCAACGTCCAACCTTCATCATCATCAGGTTGATTGACTTTAGCTTTGTCGTTCTCCAGTAATTCTTCATCTTTACTTTCTTTAAAACCACATAATTCATCCGGACTGAATGAGCCAAAGGTGATAGAGACATGGTTTGCGCTTGCTTTCTCATCTTCAAGCACGATCTTCTTTTCGCGAGCCAAGTCCGTGACTTTGTCCTTGAAGACAAAGCACTTCTCCAGAGGGCGGCTCACAAGTCGATGGTATTTGCAGTAATTTGGGTCATTTGTTTTCCCAGCTTCATTTGGTCGCTTCATCTCTGGAAGCTCAATGAGATTTAGCTCGAGGAGTTCTTCAAAAATAGCTGGCACATCAGAATCCAGAAATGGGTACTCTTTCTCTTGCATTTCTTTTAGAGTCAACTTTCCACTTGGCTTATCTTTAAAAGAAGTGGATTTCATACTCTGCTTCTTGCTCACCTTCGCTGTGAACTTCACATGTGATGTGTTGACATTCATAGCTTCTTTATTTTCAGATTTGGGTACAAACTTGCTCCCTTTCCTGACTTCTTGCTTGTCGTTCCCTTTTCGAGGCTCATAGATAGGTAACCTTTCATTCTAGCAGAGGCCATGCTCAACTCCATGTCATGGGCACGAGTCGAAAGTTCTTCAAATGTGCCAGGCTTGATACCTTGCAAGATGTAGGGTAGTCCCCAATGCATGCCTTGGATGCACATCTCTATGCTTGAAGCTTCACTAAGCCTGTCTTTGCAGTTGAGGCTTGCATTCCTCCAACGATTGATAAAGTCGATAACTGGTTCACCCTTTCGTTGACGAGTATTTATAAGTTCTATCATACTCACAGTAAAAGCGATTGAGGAATTCTTGCTCCAGTTGACCCCAACTATCAACAGATCCAGCCTTGAGGTCCGTGTACCAATCAAAAGCATTTCCTTTTAACGAGCGGACAAACTGCTTGACGAGATATTCCCCATAAGTCTCAGCACTGTTGCATGTCTCAACAAAGTGCGCCATATGTTGCTTTGGATTGCCTCTTCCATCAAACTATTGAAATTTTAGAGGTTGATAGCCAACATGCATCTTCAACATATCGATCCTTGAAGTGTATGGCTTTGCGTAGGTAAAGGAGGATTTGTAAGCGACTTCATAGTTTTTTTTATAGTCCCTTCAATGAAATCCTTTAGTTGATTGATTGGAATCATCCCTTCCGAAGAGACTGGAATTTCCTTAGTGGATGCAACTTGTCGTAGGGCAGGATCAATCTCTTGAACTTCTGGGAGTTTGCCGGGTGCATGGGTGGATTCTTCTTCCATCAAGATTCCTACCCTGTCTGTTAGCTTGTTAATTCTAGCCTCTTGATTTTGCATGCATTTGGTCAAGCCAGCGATTGCTTCCGTCAAGTTTGCTAACTGCTCCTCCACAGATGAAGTGTTTGTCACCATGGCTTGCATGATTGTTGTGGACGACGGAGAGTAGCATGGATTTTCACACAGATTGATTCTTGATTGGCTCACGCTATGTGGTGTAAGTGCGGAGGATCCATAACTTGAAGCATCATCATCTTCCTTCACAAGAGAGTGCTTGGATCCCGAGAGGTCAAGCAGAGCAAGAGTTTTCTTGATCTTTTTAGCAACATCGCTTCCTCTTTCAGGTGCGTTTGTGGAAGATCTTGCTCCTTTTAAGGATGAAGATCCGAAAATAAGGGTTGATGCGGACGACACTTGGGGTGCTTGTTGTCCTAAAGAGCTTGCTTTGCTCCTTGTAACTGGTCTGAAGCTTCCAAAGGTAACATCGAGGATGCTTTCCAGATCAGCATAGAACCTGGAGTTAGCAGCCTTGGTGGATGTTGATCTGGAGTTGATTTTCTTCGAAGCCATTTCAATGTTTTTGAACTTTGGTGATTGAAAAGTTGAGATGAGAGGTAGAGATATATATAATAAATTGCGTCGAGAAAATAAAATCAAGACCGAAAATATTGCAACAATTGTAGTATTTTATTTCAAATATTTGAGTGTTGCAATCTCTATGAATCCTCTGATTCTTCTTTTCAATAGTAAATAAATTCAAGGGTCTTTGAGCTTGATCTTGAATATGTAGTTGTCGCCACGAACGATGATCTTGTTCTTGAGCTTTGGCTTGATTGCTTGAACTTGACCTTGGTTTGTTCTTCGTTCTTGAGCTTGAACTTGATTGCTTGAAGCTTGAAACTTAAGAAATTTGCGGTGTTTGATCCACGAGCTCTCTCTTGCTTCTTGTTATAACTTCTGGTGTCTTTTCTAGGTTATGAAGACCCCTATTTATAGTTGTGGGAGGGAAGAGTTATGATAAGAACAAACTCTTTCCGCCAATCGAATTGAAGTGTGACAAGGTCGCATTTGATTGGCCAGAACATGTCACTTGCACACGTTGCACGGTTTCATTGGCCTTTTAATGTGACTTGGCATGCCTTGTCATTTTGACACGTGGCATGATCCTATTGGCTCTTCCGTTTGACTTGGCGTGCCACGTCATTTGACACGTGGCACCAAATTGGGCCTCTAGGAAGATGACATATTGGGCTTAATGAAGTGGACTCATCACTTTTGCCCAATTAAATGGGCTAGCCCAATGTATTAAGACATATTTATTTAATCCATATATATTGGACTTATATAATTAATTCAATTATATTAGCCCATAATATTTAATTGGATTAATATATCTTAAATTTAAAATATAGTCCAAATTATTTTATGAATTTAATTTTAGTAAAATTTATATGCCTACAACATCTTCAACACATCTATGGCACGATCAAATTGAATGTCTTTTTAAATTGAAGTTGGCTAATGGCTAAGGTACAGTTAGATTTGCCAATAGAAAATTATGGCACGTTCTAATCTTTCTTCATTGTGAAGCAAACATGCATGCCCTCTCCCACTTTGTTCCTTTTTTTCCCCTTCTTAATTGTGTATCTTAATGTTTAAGCTAACAATATAATTTCTTAATTGTGCATTAAATCTCCCAGTTTTTAGTGCTTGAGGGCACATTACTTAACTTAAAGACTCATGTTGTAAGATAAAAAGATAACGTGTAAAGTCTAAATGAACTTTGAATCATAGAGGTTTGCTAGGGCCGTGCATTCGTACCGAAGTCGAAAATTTTGGTATTTGATATTCGATATTTTGATATTTGGTTTAAGCTTTAAAAAATTATTGGTATTAGGTATGGTATTTGGTATTTTAAAATAAAATACCGAAATACCGATACCGTACCGAAATATATATTATATTACACAATCCACATATTATTTGTTATAACATAAATATAAAAATCTAAAATTTTACTTTTCTTTATTCTCTAAGTTCATCAATTAACTCTAAGCAAGTAACAAGTCATTTCTAATGATCAAATTTATTCTTTTATGTACAGTTTTCTCTCTCTAAGTTGGTATTTGCTAGTTTTTGACAAAACTTTTGTCAACAAATATTTTTAGTTTTGTACTTTTGAGTACGTTAATTTAGAATATTACAGTCTATGACTCTATGCACTAGTTAACATTCGAACCGAATAAATCGAAGTTACCAAACCGAATAAACCGAAATCGAAAGGAGAAAAATCGAACTTTACCGAATTTAATTAGGTACGGTATTGATATTGCATTTTAAGAAACAGAATACCAAAAATCTGCACCGAAATATCTAAATATCGTACCGAAATATCTAAACACCGTATCGTACCGATCGACGAACACCCTGCAGAGGTAAATCGATCCAATATTTAAACTCTCGAGTTCAGCATATAATGTGTTCCGTAGTGGCAAGGTTTGATTAGAGATGTGAAAATAGGCCAACCTGTAATGTGACGACTCCTTAGTTGCTAGGTTTATAATGACTTTTGCCGTTTTTGCTCATGAATTTTGTAGGTATTTATTTGTCTTGTTTGTGCCTGTTCCTTGAACCAATTAAATCGAACCAACTAGAGAGTTTTTTCTTTTTTGGAAATTGGAAAGTTTAACCAATTATCACTCTCATCTTTGTCAAATATTTTGTTCTACTCACCCTCCTCCCCCCCCCCTTCCCCATAAAAATAGAAAACAAAAAGGAAACAAAGAAAACAAGAATTTAAATATATTAAAATCTTAGTAATTTTTATATTTATTTGTTCTCAATGTCAACAATATTAGGTTCGACCGAACTCGTTTAGCAAGACTCCGTCCGTGCCTAATGGGCAGATAGGTAGCCTTCTATGTTTCTACGGGGAGAAATTCAAAAATAGCCAGATTTACCACTGGTCGTTGAAAAATAGCCAAGTTTCAAAAGTCATCGAAATTTAGCCACTTTAAATCTGAGCGAAAACACTGTTCAAAATCCGGAAAAATACGCCCGCAGATTTTACGGGAGTTCCAGCATAAGTATGCTTGAACTCCCGTAAATTTTACGGGAGTTCCAGGATAACTATGCTGGAACTCCCGCAAATTTTACGGGAATTCCAGCAAGTATAATTGTCCAGTATAATATACCGGAGTTTGGAGCACTGGTGCTCCAGTCTCCCGCAAATTTTACAGGAGTTAGCAAAGTATACCGGTCCAGCATAATATGCTGGAGTTCGTACACAAATGCACCAGAACTCCCGTATATCATACTGGACCGGTCCCTGTTGCAGCAAAATAGTGGCTATTTTTCATTGACTTGATAAACGCTGGCTATTTTTCATTGACCAGTGTGAAAACTGGCTATACCATGAGATTTTAACAAACGCATATTGAGTTAATTTTATCCATGGTCATTGAACTTTTGTGTTTGTTACCCAAAAGTCACTTTTTGTTGTTACTTAAAAATCATTCAACTTTGTGTTCATTCTATAAAAGTCATTTTCTTTCTTTTGTTACACAAAATCATTTTACTTTGCTCTAGTTATCACAAAAGTCATATTTTTACTTGAAAAGTCTATTATGCCCTTGATATTATATAAACCTTCATATTTATGTAATACCTTCTATATTATATACTATATAATATATTTTTAACTATGTATTCTATTTATAAATAAAATAACTTAATATTATCTTTATAATATATTCATATATTTAATTTTTTCTTAACGTTAATTTTCAAAATATATTAGTAGCGTTATTAAATTTGTCAATAACTTTAATATATATTAGTAGAAAAATAAATCGGCAAGTACATTTTCGTGAGAAAATTTGCAGGTAAACAAACAATGAAAATGAGAAAAATATCATATGTTAATCTGAAGGAAAATCCCTAGGTAACTCTACATGCGAATTTAGCTGGGGATATTTTCTTGGGGATTTACCTGGGCAGTTGGTTATTTGGCAAATTATACTACTAGAAATTCGGGAAAAACCGTCCAAAAAAATGGACCAAAGTTGGCCGGTAATGGCCAATAACCATCCAAAATGCGATCATTAACGTGTGGTCGGTATTTTGAAGGTCGGAAGGGCATACCGACCAACTTTGGTCGGTCAATTAAATGTGCAGACTTTTTGTGCAGACTTTTTGGCAAATAAAGATCACAAATATGAAGCACATAATTTGGGATGTGCAGCTCAAAGAAATGGAGTTTTTTCTCCTGGTAGATTTAAATCATGTAGCTTACGAGAGATTTTAAGTAATTTATTGTTCATTGTACCAAAAAAAAAAAAACTGAAATATATTGCTTGGTTTGTTGTGAAAAACTCTTTTCCATTGACTATATTATAGGAAGTAGAATACAAATTTTCTAAAGTTTGGGGGATCCATAGCACCCACTTAAAGACTTTTCCTTAGAAAAGAATAAGTTAAATTATGACATAAAAAATCTTTATCTTGAAAGCCAATTCCTATTTTTCTTTATCAAGTGATAAAAGTAATATTTTATGTAATTTATGTACCACAATTGATGTAAGCTTCAATACATTTTATCCCTCCTTTCCTTGTTATGATGGTAATTATATGGACTTTGAAAATCCTAGTAAATTTTTTATGGAAACATAATTTTAAGGAAAATTTTGGATTAGAATTATCGTCTATCAGTGAGAAAAACTCTCATATATTTTTTGGTTTCTTATTTGATGTTGGATAGTTCCTTTGAACTTTGACTATCACGACGCATAAAGTTCATTAAAAGAAAAATCGTACCCTATCATTATTTTTTTTTTATTGATTCGAACCTAAAACATCTGATTAACAATATCACTAACTCTAATATTTCTAATTGTTTGACCAGAAAAACCAATGAAAAGAAACCCACAGAGATGTCCCAGTTTGAAATAAGGGAAAAATACTTTTTTATTTAAATTTTCTAATAAGAAAAAACAATACTAGAGGCTCATACATCTTGTAATTGTAGTTGCTAACACTCGCTCTCTCCATTCGCCACGTCACTGCATTATACATCACTTGACCAAATGTTATTGGTCGCAAAACGTGTCCCCTTCGATCTATTGTCCCTAAAGCGAGTACATTCTATTATTCTACTCGCGCGCGTTTGCAATCTGAATATCAAATACTTATAGCGCGGTATTGGAGGGAAATTACCAAATTAATCAAACAGCCAAAATTTTTAAAAAAATAAAAAATAAATTAATTTTATGTCTTTTTATAAACTGTACTGTTATTTCACCTATAAATAAATAAATCAAACTGCTAATCCAGTAGAAGTCCCTTGGTTTCTCTCTCCTTTTTGAATCTCTAAAAGTCTTTGTTTTCTAGAGAGAGAAAGCCGTCAGTACAGTAATGGCGTTCTTATCATTCACAGGGAGGCTTCTCTTCGTATCAATCTTCGTTCTCTCCGCTTATCAAGAGTAAGAAACTTCATCGTTAGCTTAGTTCAGATCTACTCTATTTTTCACTCTTTTTTGGTGTTATTTATGTATTTTCAATATTTATACAACTTTATCTGGTATTATTAACCTGCATTGAGTTATTTATCGTCATGTTTTAGTTTGCTATGTGGTTCTCCTTGGTTAGAACTAGTATAAGATGAGTTGGATCTAGTGCAATTTAGATGAACTAGTAGACTAGAGTTGGAACTGAAGTTTTATTGTTAACTTGCATTGAGTTATTTATCGTTATTTTTTTAGTTTGGTATATAGTTAATTGAATTTTCTTTAGTTAGCTAGGGTTCTGTCCTGAGTTAGAATTAGTGTATGAGGAGTTGGATCTAGTAGAATTTAGATGAACTAGTTGACTAGAATTGAAACTGAAGTTTTAGGAATTTAAGCTATATACACTGATAGTATAAATATTGTTTACATTATCAGTGTACTTTAATTGTAATAACATGTTACCTACCATTTTTATTAGATTACTAATTACTCCTTCTATCCTAAATTGTTTGATATAATTCATATTTTGAGAATCAAACATCTCAAATTTGACTATGAATTGGACGTAGAATCTTAAGTGTTTTGAAATAAAATTTACATATTTGGAAACTACATAAAAAGTATTATAAGTTACAATAATTAACAATTTAAAATACTTAAAAGGTATATGAAATAATAGTGATAAAAAAAACTCGTTTGACTCTTTGAAATTCGAGTTGTATCAAACAAATTGGGATGGATGAAGTAGTATTTATCAAGAGTTACTTGTAATTACCTAATAATTTACCTGATTATGTAAAATGTTTTTACACTGTCAGCTATAGAACGTGTGATAGCATGTTGGTTATCATTTTTACCATATTATGAAATAACGCTTATCAAGAGATTACTTGTAATTACCTAATAAGTGACTTGATTGTATAAATATTTTTTACACCGTCAGTGCATAGAATTTATGCTCTTTAGAATTTGTTCATATGGCTTTTGATCAGCTAATTGTTTAATTGTTTTAGCTTATAATTACTAATTACATTGGTAGTTAAGCACGTTTGGTGGAATGATTGCGTTTGTTTGTCGCTATCTATGTATCGATCCAATTGAAGAGGTAGGTTTTCTTATATATAATCTAAGTTCTATGCACTAACGGTGTAAAGAATATTTGCACAATCAAGTCACTTATTAGGTGATCGCAGAATAAGGTCACTTTTCAGGAAATCTCCGTGGTAGGCATTAAATGTTAACTTGGTAAAAATATTGAGTAACCTACTATTACAAGTTAAATTACACTAAGTATAAAACATATCAGCATTGTTAATATATATAATTGAATGCTACTTTTATATTTATATAGAAGGCTATTTTATGATACCTCGCTGTCTGCAGTATTAGTTGAGATATAACAATAAGAGGGTGTGTGGCTAAGCTCTTTATGTTTGACCAAGTAATTTACCTTACTATTCCTTTCACTTTTTCTAAACCCCAAAACTACCCTTCCCTTACTAATTAAAGTGTCAATTCTCGTCACCACTTTCAATTAGTATATCGTTGCTGCTATCGTTCACTAATAGTCAGCTTTTTTGAAGTTATAAAAGTGAAGCAAACAGTAGCTTCTTAAATAAATATTTGAACATTCCAATATTTTGTAAATATTATTCTTTAGCTTTTACTGGTTCCAAACAGTTATTTTATTTTTTGTTGTTGAATCCGTCCTTTGTTTAATTGCCGAAACTATATTGTAAATCAAATATTTCAATGAGTTTACATGTTACCCCAAAATCTGAAGCTATGAAACTTTTATCCAAACACGTAACTGATTATTTATAAAATAAGCTGCAACACTTAAAAAGTGCTTTTAAGCAGAAGTGCTTAAAAGTCACTTTTTAAGCCAAATTGCCAGAGTTGCAAAAGCTATTGCTTGGGAGTGAATTTGTCTAAAGTTTTGCATAGATTGAAAAGTTTTACCATAAAAAAAGAAACATTGACTTGTAAAGTTTTGATTGTTAACACTGATCAAAATTTGTTATCTATAGTTTGTAAGAGTCGTAAGAGGTGCCCGATATTTGTACTAAAAATTGTTCCAAAATATTTGTCCTTTTATAAGAAAAGAAGGCATTGTTTTCTTTTCTAATTCCACCCTTATTGATAAGGGTAATGTAGTCAAATATCCATTATGATTAATGCTATTAAATGATTTTCTTAATAGGTTTGCAAATGACTGATAAATCATTTAATAGCATTAATCATAAGAGTTGTTTGACTAAATTACCTTTATTATATCTCCTTAAAATGAGTAATAACTGTTGAGAGACATGTTTGAAAATCATTTATTGGAGAAAGGGTAGATTGAGGGACAAAAATTAACGCCTTCTTGGTTTCCTAAAATGACACTTATTTTGAATCAAATCTATTTTGCTGCTACGACATTTAGAATGGCATTGGGGGTTGTAACATTATTCTTCTCGGAGTTAACAGTCCAACCTCGCCTGTTGCTTGTGTTATGTTGTAATACAGATCTTGAGCTGAACTGCTATGTGTGAAGTCTTTTCATGCTAAACATACAAAATTCAGTTCCAGATCTTGTCAGACGCTCAACATTAACTTACTGGTTTGACGGAAATGGATCATATATGAAAATCTTTTCTGTTTGTTGACTTGCCTATATTTTTTATGTTCCTGGGACATGTCTGTGTAAAAGAAGCTGTTAGTTTGGGGGAATAAGTACCAAGGTGCGGAACTTAATGCTGCAACGTCACAATCAGTTATATTGGCCAGCAAGTTGTGCTCCTATCCTTTATGTAGAATCCTCGTTTAGGAGGAAAAATTAGTCAAACAAACGTTATAGAGATAAATTCATACTTATGATGATAATCAGGTTCAATCATGCTGCTCATTCACCAGAAATTTGCTGAAATGCTTCTGGGAAGATATAAATTGATAGATCTGGATACTTTTCCATCGAGCAGAGCTGTAGGCTTGTTTATGGAGCAATATTGGAGTTGTATCTAGTATCTACCCGCTGACATATGTACCCCAAATTTGCCTGTATTTGCCTTCTTTTTATTTCATATTTTTTTAAGGTGTCGGAAAATATTGAAAAAGCTGTTAGCCATAATGAAAAAAATTACATTGTGAATTCTGTAATTCTTAATTGCATACATGCCTCATATACGATAGCTGTTTATAGATTCAGCGAATTTGGGGTTGACGGTGGGTCAGCAGCAAAGGCTTTAAGTCCAAAGTTCAATGTTTTCTCAAAGCATGTGACGACACACACTGGATTGCATGTACCACATGTAGAGGTAACAATTCGGCTTTGCTGAATTGAATCTAGTTTTAACAATTGTCTCTCTTGCTCTCTCTAACTTAACATATGTCATTCACAGATGAAACACCTAGTGTTGGGGGCCTTAGTTATGAAGGGTCTTGGAAGCCTTCTTTTTGTCTTTGGTAGCTCTCTTGGAGCTTACATCCTGGTGTGTATCTTCTATTTCCTTAAATTATTTGTCGAAGTTGCTTTATGAATTATTTGAACTTTGCTTGTTTCATCTTGCTGACTGCATCTTGATCTTGGTTTTTGCTCAATGAAGCTTTTGCATCAGGCCATTACTACTCCCATCTTGTATGACTTCTACAACTATGATGTTGACAAGAAAGAGTTTGCTCAACTTTTTGTCAAGTTTACTCAGGTAAGCTAAAGGATGTCTCTTTAGATTTTTATTTCTTCCATTCATTACCAAATTGCTATTGCAAAACTTTGCAAGGTTTATTAAGTAGTGTATTTTGCACTATCTTTTTGGACAGAGCTTGGCACTCCTTGGCGCACTGTTCTTCTTTATCGGCATGAAGAACTCTATGCCTAGGAGATCCATAAAGAAGAAGGCTCCTAAGACAAAAACAGTTTAAAGGACGAGATAGGTTCAATTTCTTGTGATTGATTCACAGCACGCCATAGCCCCTGAAGAGTTTCTTGTAAGCGTTGTATTTTGCAGTTTTACTGCACTCTCATTTTGCTCTCTTTTGGTTGAATTTCCAAACTTTGTAGCTCGTTTATGTTATCTCGTTTTTCTGAGGATGTAAGTTTCACTCTTTAGAAAATGGATTTAGACATCAATTAGTCCAAAAAATAGGGGACATTTAGTTGAAAACACTTACATTTGACTACTGAAATAGCAATTGCTTCTGCTGTAGTTTATTTGATAGCTTTTGTTGGTTCTCACATTCTAGCTTTCTGGTCTGCTCTTGTCGATTTGCACCGAAGTGTCCTATTTGGTCAAATCAATATATAGCCATTCACAGTGATGCTATTTAGAAATTAACAAGTACTTATTTTGTTCTGAAATTTTAAACTAAAAATCCTAACTTCATGACAATTCAGGATATTTTTGTCTTGAAAATTCGAACTCAAAAATTGAAATTCAGGATGCACTGACTAATTCCTAAATAGTAGCCCTTTAGAGTGACTACCTGGTGTTAATTCTTCTTACTTATTATGTATGGCTCAAGGAGTAAAAGACAGTGGAGAAATCTTATAATAATGGAAGAGAAAAGTAAATCCAACAAAAATAGTGAAGACAAAAATAAGAGTGAGCTTCATTTTCCTTTTGTTTTTTTCCCTTAAAACCAATATAAAGGGGAAATATATTTGTTGGCCACTAGTTGCCTTATTTTCTTTTCCTTTCCCAATTAGGAAAAATAATACGTAATAAATAACATTGATGTTTTTATTACAAAATTTAGAAAATTCTCTCCATTGCATCTTCTCAATTCTAATTCGGCCATCATTCTTTTCCCACCCCAGATGCAATTCTCATATATTCTTGGATTTTTAGCATCTGGGGATAAATTCTTTGAACATAAAATGATGTTATCGTTTTATATTTTCTAGCACCTTATCTTATATTCTTTGTATTTCACATTATTCTCTTGGTCATTCATCAAGGGAGCAGTAGCAAAAGGTAGTTGATCACATTATATTTAGCTTTTGGACTTTATATATTTCGAATAAATTTAAAGAATTGGCATTTATGATATTTTCTGATGCTGGCAACTGCAGCATATACCCCTTATAGCACACAGATAAAGAGTCAACTAAACGAATTTTTAGTTTTTTTCCCCCACCCAGTATCCGGTACACGCATTGGAGCCCGACTATATCCAGATTCACACCGCGTAGGGCCCCATTCGGGGGGAAACGCTCCCTACCAAGGATTTTTCCATACCCAGGGCTCGAACTCGAGACCTCTGGTTAAGGGGAGAGCAGTCCCATCCACTGCACCACATCCTTCATGTTGCAGTTATAGTTATTCCGGCATTCAAGTAGGTTTAGTGTGTAAAAAGTTGCCCGTGTTCGACATATCTCAAAGGTTAGAGGCGAAGCTAGAGAAATTGATACAGGTTCAGACGAATACAGTAGCTTTTGCTTAGAGCCTATATTTATATGAGAAAATTTTGTGAATATCTAAAAATATTTAGTTGCGAGCCCTGTAAAGAGACGAGCTATGAGTTCGATGATAATTTAAGATCTCATAAAATTTAAATCCTGGCTCCGCCTCTGCTCAAGGTCAAGGTAAACTATGCATTCCATTTCGTTCATCTTCATGTAGGGGCGGGCCTTCCCTAAAGCAGGTAAAACAAATGCTTTAGGCCCCACATTTGTAGGGGCAGGGCCTCATTTTTTGTTACATCTAATAAGCTATGTATAAATTTTAAAAAAAGGCCCGTGAAGTGAAAATGTTTGTTTTCTTTCTTTAACAAATATAGAGAAGAATGATTTGTAACTACTATGATTTCTGTCAAGGAAATTGTATTTGAAATGAATATCGAACTCGAATTCGTAAGAAACGTGTGATATATAGGAAGAAACGATTTGATAAAAATGTTGATAATGAAATCTCATAATCTCTCGAATAGTCCTTTAGAGTTGATTACTTTTTATACTGTTTTTCACTTCAAAATAGATTTTGAAATTATTCATAACTTTGCATCTAAAAGAACGAAAAAAATATACTTCAAATTAAAAAATCATAATTTCTTTTTTGGAAAAAGAAAAGTTAAGGCCCCTCATAAAATTTAGCTTTAGGCTACAAAATTCGTCGGGCCGCCTCTGACTTCATGTAAATTTAATGTTGAAGTATGCTCATCTTTGGAACATGATTGTTAATGTACGTGTTGAGTAAATCTTTGTAACATGGATACGTAGTTGGATTAGTTTATTAATCAATCTATAGTATTAGTCATCCATATAGCGTTGCATTTTTCGTGGCAAATTGGCAAACAAAAGGCTACAATTGCATGTTGTATAGGTAGTTGTCAATATTGCGAACCTCCTTGGTTTCTCGACTTATTTTGTGGTGCGAAATCCATCATTGGCTCATTTTGTTAATATTTCTTTTGTTGCCGAGAAAGTCTTATGATTTTTTATTTTATATAGATGGATATTTTGTATTGAAAGGGAGCCTAGGAATAATGATAAAGTTGTCTTCGTATAACCTATAGGTCACAGGTTCGAGCCGTGAAAGCAGCCTCTAGTGCTTGCATTAAGGTAGACTGTCTAAATCACACCTTTTGGCTGCGACTCTTCCTCGGACCTTGTGTGAATACGGGATACACATGCTACATTCGCATTTTCTATGTTACCAGCACTTCTCAAACGTACCCTAAATTGCAAAAGAATTTTATGTGGTTCCATCATCAAACCTATTTTTTTAATTAGTGGAGCAATCTACTGTATGCATGATGATAAAGACGATTCAAAATTAAAGGAGTGGATCCCAAAATTATGCCGAGAATAACTTAACAATCACACTTTTTTATCCAACCTTCATTACACTTACAAAAGAGGTTTATACAAATGGCTCTTCGAGAAAACTTAGTTTTTCACAACTCTCTTCCAACACTCCCCTAACTCTTAAATGAACAAAGACGGAATCAGAATTTTGAAATTTAACGAATTTTCTAATACAAATACAGTGTCCAAGCAAAAGCTACAAGATTCGTCTGAACCCGTAACTAATACTGTAGCTCCGCGACTACACATAGATGAAGGACAATACTCCTTATATAAAGGAGGAATAACTATTACACGTACAATCTATAATGCAATAATCTTGCACTCCTTTTGTCATTTCAGGTGGTGGAATGTTTGTTGAATGACTTTTTATGTCTTTTCTAATTAAATATTCAAGAATAATTCATCACTAGAATATTTTATTTTCTCCATTCTTTAAATCTTTTCTCAAAGTTTTTGCTTTTCTTTACAAAGAAAAAACAAGAAACATATTATATTCTATCCTTATATTGGAGAATAGTGTCAGATTATCATAAGAATATGTTGATCAAGAACAAGATCCCATTCTTACAAATTGTCTATATTTTCTGGTATTTAAATTCTTGATCTTATTGTATTAGTAATTTGTCAAAGACAAGAAGATGGCTATTATGGGCATTTTCAAGAAGTTTAAACCTCATTTTCTTATGATTTTAGCTCAGATTTGCTATACTTTTCTGTATTTCATAACTGAAGCTTCCTTCAATCATGGGATGAATCCTCATGTCTACGTTACTTATCGGCATATTGTTGGTGGTTTAGTTATGTTACCATTTGCCTATTTTCTCGAAAGGTATGTATATATCACTTTTCTCTAATCCAAATACATGCAGTAAAACAAAGCAACTCGGTGCACAAAGTATCGGTCTGGCAAAGAACCGTATCCCAAGAGGTGTGATATAGATATAGTCTAACCAAATGAAAGTATTAGTGGCTATTTCCACGATTCGAACCCGTGACCTATGGGTCACACGGAGATAACTTTCAGTATAATTCAACTGTTATAGCAGGTTATCTGCTTTATTTTTTTCGGTAACGGGTACTACTTATTATAGAATAATTATATGTTATTATCTTTCAAGTGACCTGATAGTGCAAAATCAATGCATAATCGTTAATATATCCTTTTTAGGGAGGGAGGGGAAACTGCTATGAAATGCTTCAAGCTATTGTCTCCCTCTGTTCCATTTTATGTGATACTATTTCCTTACAAGTCAGTTAAAAGGATTGACACACTTTTTAGTCTGAAAATAATTTAACTCAAACTCTTTACTTTATTTTTAATGAGAAGCTTTTATAGCCACACAAATATTATGATATATTTAAGACTACGACGTCCAAAAATCTTTATGTCTTTCTTAAATTTCGTGCATAATCAGATTACTCCATATAAATTTCGTGCATAATCAAACTACGAAGAGTACTATCTAAAGGGTTTTGTTTCTTTTATGCAGACAAACAAGACCAAAGTTAACTTTGTCTTTGCTATTGGAAATCTTTGTACTTTCTCTTATGGGGTAAGCTCAGTTAAACATCAATCATATCATCCTTTTGAAATATAGATTTGAGGAAAAAAAATTACTAACAATTTTTTCTTCATTTCAGAGTGAGTTTGACGTTGAATATGTACTTTGTGAGCTTGAATTTCACTTCTCCAACTTTTGTATCTTCTATGGTCAACACTATTGCTGCACTAACCTTTGTATTAGCAGTAATACTCAGGTAATTAAATCTCAATAATTTCAAGAAAAGAATGCAAAAATTAACAGTTTATGAAACTAAAATCTAACTATGGAGTGTTTACTTCAACTCAGTGTGCTGAACTTAAACTCATCAATTAAAAGGATTTAAGTTATATATACAGGCAGTTACTAACGGAACTAGAATTTTCACTAAGACATGTCAAAATTTAAAGAATTAAATACATGAAGAAGCCAAGGGAATAAAATATATATTATATATACATAAAAGAACAATTTTTACTTACCTAAACAGTGTATTTTTTCAGCGAAAGAGTGTCAGTTGACACTTCTTGGAGCTATGTAGCTCCACCACGGCTGATAGTGTAAAAATCTTTACACCATCAATGTGATTTGACATGCTATAACATGTCACTTAACATTTAATTTAGTTTACTAATCGATGTTATCTGCTATTACCTATTCAGCCGTGGAAACAGTCTCTTGCAGAAATGCAGGGTAAGGCTGCGTACAATAGAATCGTATTAACCGGCCCTTCCCCCGACCCCGCGCATAGCGGGAGCTTAGTGCACCGAGTTGCCCTATTTAATAGATGTTATCTGCTATTACTTATTTAGTGACCTGGTAGTGTAAATATCCTTTATACTGACAGTGGATAGAACTTAAACTCAATTTTTCTTTTTTAATTTTACTAGGTTGGAAGTTGTTAATGTTGGAGATCCTAGGGGAATAGCAAAAATCTTAGGAACATTGGTTTCATTGGCTGGTGTAATGACAATGACATTGTACAAAGGAGTTTGTCTGAAAAACCTATGGCAACCACTCATCTATATGCAAAGAGGTGGCAGTTTTGTGCATGAAAATTGGTTGAAAGGCTCCATTTTGACTGTTGCTAGCTGCATTACATGGTCCATATGGTACATCATGCAGGTAAAGGGGTCCAATTTCATCCTATTCGCCGAAAAATTATACTGTGCAAACTTTTCAATTACATATAAACTGTCGAATCTCCTTGAAAATTTTTTAGTGTAAAAGGTTAAGGGGGTTCAAAGGTTGTTTTAATTCACAGTTCAAATCTCGACTACGACATACTAGTATATTTTGAATCCCCTTGTATGAACTCCTGACTCCGCTACTGTACAGGGGCTTCCCGACACCCCATTTTGCATGCGTTTAACAGTACGGAGACACTTGGATCTTCATTATGTGTTTTTTCTATTTTTCTTGATTTATGCTCGGGGTTAAAGGTTCACTTAGCGAGCGTTAGACAGAGGCGTATCTAGCGTAGAAGCTATGGGTTCAACTGAACCCATAGCTTTCGCTCATACCCTGTATTTTTGTCCAAAAAATCATTATATATGTACAAATAAAATTTTTTACCCATTAAATTAGATGAGAAATGGTAGAATTGCGAATCTGAACCCATAAAATTTAAATCCTGGATCCGCCTCTGGCGTTAGACTGTTATCAGAGGTGGATCCAATATTTTACGCTTTATGGGTTAAATATTTAAGATTCTTAGCATTAAATCTATTGTATTTTTATAAGTATGAGTTCAGATATACAATTTGTTTGCAATTTTAGTAGATTTATACACATAAACTTGTTACATCTTCAAAGTGAAATTCTTTTTCTAACTAGTTTACCTAAAAATTTTACAGGCTTACACACTAAAAAGATATCCAGCACAATTGTCACTAACTACATGGATGAGTTTTGTTGGAGCAGCACAATCAGCTTTCTATACAGTCATTGTACAACATAAAAGAGCTGCTTGGACCATTGGTTTCAACATTGATTTTTGGTCAACAATATATGGTGTAAGAAGGGTTCAATTATTTCTCTAATGAAACTTAATTTGGATTCATTGTGCCGGGCCTTATTTACTGGTTATTGTTATTATTTTTCACCTATTCTCTTGTTCTAATGTTGCTGTCATTATTTCTATTATTTTCTGTTGATAGTATTGATAAATTGTCTCTCTTTTCGTCTTCTTGAGCCGAGGGTCTACCGGAAACAGACTCTCTACTCCCTCGGAGTAAGGGTAAGGTCTGCATACACACTATCTTCCGGAGACTCCACTTGTGGGACTGCGTATAATAGACTTTTGTGGTCCGACCCTTCCCCGGACTCCGCACATAGCGGGAACTTAGTGCACCGGCTGCCATTCTTTTGTTGTTGTTGTTGAAACTTAATTTGGATGTGACAAACTTTAATGTGTTGTTTTTTATTTAAAACAGGGTATAGTGATCTCTGGTTTAGTGGTGTTTATTCAACTTTGGTGCACTGAGCAAAAGGGACCTGTTTTTGTAACTATGTTCAATCCACTATCAACTATATTAGTGGCAATTCTAGCATACTTTGTCTTTGGGGAAAAGCTATATATGGGCAGGTAAACAACTCTTTCTTGTTTTCTCTTTTCTTTTTGTGAGTGTGAGGAGAATAGAGATGGATTAAAGAACTTAGGGAAAAGCTCCAAATATACCTTTACGGGTTGCGTTCGTTATGTGACTTAACCCAACACCATACAACACGAGCTGATGACAACGCTTGCGATTTGTCTTTATATATAACCTCCATTTGCCTTTCAGCCTATAGGGCCCCATCGTTATCTTTCATCTCAAATATGCCCCTCCCACTAACGATTTTCTACCCTGGAAAAATTGGTCACGACACGTAGGGTATATTTGGACCTTATAATTGTTTAGGGGTATACTTGAACTTTTTTTAATTGTTCAGGGACAAGTCGCAATATATTGTAGAAGAGGCTACATAATACATACTATAGAGTAATATGATAGTTTAGGAATAAATTTGGATCTTTAGTTCGTCTACGTGGCTCCATCGTGTCAATTATTAGAGCCAAGCTGGACAACCATTATAGAGAGGGGCAAATACGAGACGAAATTGACGATGCATGACTTTCATTGGCTGAAAGTGAAAGGTAAACGAAGGACAAATCGAAACTTCAGGGGTAAAGAATCTTTACCCAAGAAGTTAAATTAGTGACTGTATATTACTACTACATTCAGTAAAAATAGCACGGTCTAGCCAGTTTTAGAACTGGTCATTCAAAAATAGCCAGCATTTATCAAGTCAATGAAAAATAGCCACTATTTTGCTGCAACAGAGACCGGTCCAGCATAATATACTGGAGTTCGGTGCACCTGTGTATGAACTTCCAGCATATTATGCTGGAGTTCCAGCATACTTATCCTGGAACTCCAGTATAATATGCTGGAGTTCAAGTATACTTATGCTAGAACTCCAGCATAATATACTGGCGTATTTTCCGGGTTTTGAACAGTGTTTTCACTCAGATTTATCTTTACATCAAAAGTGGCTAAATTTCGATTACTTATGAAACTGAGCTATTTTTAATCGACCACCTGTAAAGCTGGCTATTTTTGAATTTCTCCCCTACATTCACTACTCTGTGTAACAATTGATGCGGACTTAGTATATATATGGTATAATTTCTTGTTCTAAATATACACTTTTTTCTTCACATTTTTTCAGCATAATAGGAGCAGTAATAGTCATTGTTGGCCTTTACTTGCTCTTATGGGGAAAAGAAGATCACAAATCAGAGAGAAATGATGAAGAAAAATGCAGCACAATCAAAAGAGAACAACTTGAAGACCATATGATGCCAAAATTAGCATCAAATGCAACTGGTTTTAAAGCACAAACTTAGAAATCCTTGCCATTCATTTGGACAGCAAACAAAACTTATACTAGCTAATTCCAAGACTATATACAAAAATCCAAAACAATAAATAAATATAAAATCAAGTATCGGGAGTGCTTATCCCTTAATAGACTTTATGCGGCGTGAATCTGAATTAGTCGAGCCAATGACTATCGGATACGAGATGGTTAAACCAAAAAAATTGAGATCAAATTGAGCTTGGTTTCCAAAAAGACCAAAATTATACAAGAGATTGTTGTACTAATTTGGTGCTTCATTTTATTCATTTTCTTTGAAGTCAAGTGTTGCGGCCAAACGCACACGCAAATATACGCGGTCGTCAAGTAATAAAGTGACTAAAAGTCGGATGTCGAACCCACGAGGACTTGTGATTAACTATTAACTAAATTAGACTATCCTAATTATCTAAACAAGAATTAAACCTAGAAATATTTGATTCTAAACTAATTAAAATAAATAAAAACAAATAATGAACTTTGGACAGAGAAAGAGCAGATTTTTATGGTATCAATGTAATGAAAACGATCTAGGGTTATGGGCTATCTAACATTCCTATTGTATTCTTCAATTGAATTGACTAACTAATTTATCTAGTTTATTGGTTGACAAGGTTAATATTGCTCATAAGAATCTGTCGAGTTCTTACTCGCCTATTCAAGCTAACCTAACGCCTATATGTCTATGGAGTTAGAATCAACAAGAACGCATTTATAATTCTTGTAAATTAACCAAGCAAGGCAATTAGGTATATGTCTATCCTAACCGCGAATCCGTTCCCCGAGGCCCAGGTTCAAGAACTTGCTCTACTCAATCCTATATGCAATCTAGAATTCCCACTTTCGAGTTCAACTCTAGATTCGTAGATAGTATTCAATTGGTGATCAAGCAATCAAATAATTAAGTGCAGGATTGAATAAATAAACCAATATGATAAACTAAGCAATCAAAATCAATATCCGAATAACAATAGTCATGAAAGAACCACAACCCTAGAACGTGAAGTTTAGCTCCACATAGACATGGTAGCAAAACAACAAATCATACAAAGAAACATAAAAATTACTAAGTTTGATGGAAGAAAAGATGAAACCCGGCCTCCACGGCGGCTCTGTGCTCTTCCTTCGTCAAAAATTGCTCTCAAAAACGTTCTCCTATGTATATATACCAAGTAGGGTTAGGCCCAAACAATTATACCTTCTCCAATGTGAAAAAGGACACTTTTCCCGGGCTTAACTAGCGCTGCAGCGCATTTGACCGCGCATCTGGGCGCGCTAATTGACTTACTTTCTGTTTCTGGGTGCGCTAAAACTAGCGCGGCCGCGAATCTGGGCATTTTTCACCCTGTTCCATTCCGAATTTGGAAAAACGTAAAACATGAAAGTTGTAACCCTTTGAGTTAACTTTCCAACCATATATTGTGGAGCCAAAATGGAGTTTTGAGCAAAAAGTTATGTCTATTTTACTAGACAGTGCGCAATCTGCCTACTGGAGTCTTCGTTCGCTCTAACTATCATCCGTTGACCCCCAAACACGATCCCGGCTTAATTCCTTGAACTTTTACTCAAACTTTAAAGCTCCAAATCACTTGAATTCATTCCATAACATCTATATAGCTCGGAATCACTCCTACAAGGCATAAAACATACAATTAGTGCAAAATACTAGCGATTAAAGCTCAAACTCAATTAAAGTGCAGTAAATTAGAGTGTAATAATCGACTAAAATACGTAATTATAGCCTGTCATCATCAAGAGAGATTAAACATAGATGTGAAGTCTAACTATCATCAAATTATACAAGAGATTGTCTTTGTTATGGCATGATACTGATCATTTTAAAGAGTCTAAAAGTTTTACAAGTTCAGGGCCGAAAACTTTGACAGGTGTCGATAGGCACGCCTCTGACTAGGGCTCGATCTTAAGAATCAATCCTAATCAAATCTACACAACGGAGATCGAGATCCATCCAATCATGTAATATGAATATAACCAAAACTTAGAGCTTATTTCAAGACATATTGATACGCAATTGAGAATGGAAAGTAGCAGATGCAAGTTCAATTTCATCTACATTATATGATTGTTCATACATTTATTTCCATCAAATTGAAAATCAAGAAATAGGGATACAACAAAGAATTCAGCTAAGAATATCAGAGTAAAAGGCAAAGGCGAAGGCAGGATTTCAACTTTATGTGTTCTAAATTTTAGAAGGACAACTATAAATGTTAATAGGTGAGTTCTAAGTTCAATGAGTACATACTTAATGAATTTCTTAACATAAATACACTATTTGAACAAAAGTAACTTAGTTCGGTCGAACCTATATTTGGCTTCTACCTCCACTCCTGGTAAAAGGAGATTAGCAACTTACAAACATTTACAAGAAATAATGTGCCTCTGCCACTTGCCCACTAATGCTTGCATTATGGTAGGCTGTCTACATCACACCCCTTAGGGTGCGGCCCTTCCTCGGACCTTTCGTAAACGCGGGATACCTTGTGCACCAGGCTGCCTAATGTGCATATACCGCTTAAACCTATTAACCTTTCAAGAGCTAATAAAAATGGAAAGACTACTGTAAGCATATAAATTTTATTAGAATTTTGAATATGTAAAATAATTTGGACTATATTTTAAATTCAAGATGTATTGGTCCAAATAAATATATGGGCTAATATAATGAATTAATTATATAAGTCCAATATATATGGATTAAATAAATAAGTCTTAATCCATTGGGCTAGCCCATTTGACTGGGCTAAAGTGATGAGCCCACTTCGTTAAGCCCAAGATGTCATCCTCCTAGAGGCCCAGTTTGGTGCCACGTGTCAAATGACGTGGCGCGCCAAGTCAAGCGGAAGAGCCAATAGGACCATGCCACGTGTCAAAATGACAAGGCATGCCCAGTCACACTGAAAGGCCAATTAAATCGCGCCACGTGTGCAAGTGACATGTTTTGGCCAATCAAATGCGGCCATCTCATACTTCAATTTGATTGGTCGGAAAGAGTTTGTTCTTATCACAACTCTTCCCTTCCACAACTATAACTAGGGGTCTTCATAACTCAGAAAAGACACCAGAAGTTATAACAAGAAGCAAGAAAGAGCTCGTGGATCAAACACTGCAAATTCCTCCACAAGTTTCAAGCTTCAAGCAATCAAGTTCAAGTTCAAGCTCAAGAACGAAGAACAAATCAAGTTCAGGCTCAAGAACGAAGAACAAATCAAGTTCAAGTTCAAGCAATCAAAGTCAAGATCAAGAACGAAGTCAAATCAAATACAAGGTGTTCAAGATCAAGGCTACTTGTTCGTGATACAATTCGTGGCAACAATCAAAGTGTTCGCGACGGATAAATCAAATTCAAATTCAAGATCAAACTCAAAGGCCCTTGAATTTATTTACTATTGGAAGGAAGAATCAGAGGACTCATAGAGATTGTAACACTCAAATATTCAAAATCAAATACTACGATTGTTGCAATATTTTTCGGTCTTGATTTGTAGACAATAAATTTGAGTCGAGAAAATAAAATCAAACACGAGTGTCAAACTAGAGCTTCGAACGGAATAATTTCCACAGCTAACTTGCACTTTGCCTTAAAAGTATTAAGGATAATTCATATTTGAACAAGACAAAACTGTAATGATTGAAGTTTATAGTCTATATGTTGTAATCTCATTACATTCACGTAATTACTGTCCGAAACGAATTCGTTGGCAACTTATATTCTTTGCAAGGTAGTCTTCTTTGTCTCTAATAAGGATTCCAGGAGATAAACATGCGTCCTCGAGTTTCTTTCCATGTTGGAAACTAATTGCTGTTGCCGCCTTTACTAGTCAAGTTCTTGTAGAAAACTAATTATAGCAATGTCCCACATCGAAATCTCACTTCCCAATCAGCTTCATAGGAGATCTATATAAACCCCACGCTCATATTTATTGAGCATCAATTTGCAGTATTTGCAAGCCACTTGAGTCTACCTTTGACGACTTGGAAGCATTGACGAGAAGGTAATTTCTTCTTCTTTTCTTGTGCTTTTCTTCTTTTGTCATTTTTTTTGTAGGTCAAGCGAGAAAGATATGTTCTTGTTCAACGAGATGATCCATGCACGAAGAAGACAATCTTGGAGTGTGAGGGGATGAGTACTCATTAACCGTTAACCGTCTAAGCCAAAGATTTATTTTATCTTAGGCAAAGAACATCACACCGTTTATGCCAAAGATTTATTATCTGAAGCGAAGACCATTATACCGTCTGAGCCAATGACTTCATCTTGTTTAACTTCATTTTATCTGAGGCATAGACCTTTACCCTGTCCGGGCTAGATTTATTTTGTCTGAAGCGAAGACCATTACACCGTCTAAGCTAATGACTTCATCTTGTTTGAAGATTTAACTTCATTTTATCTAAGGCATAGACCATTACACCGTCTGGGCCAAAGATTTATTTCGTCTGAAGCGAAGACCATTACACCGTCTAAGCTAATGACTTCATCTTGTTCGAAGATTTAACTTCATTTTATCTAAGGCATAGACCATCACACCGTCTAAGTCAAAGATTTCTTTTATCTGAAGCAAAGACCATTACACCGTCTAAGCTAATGACTTCATCTTGTTTGAAGATTTAACTTCATTTTATCTAAGCCCCATTTTCGGTTACGACAAATCTACACTCCGACAAGACTTGAAGTATTGGCTGACTATTAAATTTGTCGCATGCCAGATTAGAATGCAAGTATCACCTATGCAATTTGTTACATGTATATCCATTCAATTACTTGAACAACGTAATAACTGAGCAAGGACAAAGGCACAACCATGCAAACTATCATTTTAATATACATTGCAACTGCCAATGACATTTATATTTCCTAGTAAGAAACGAATTCTCTCTTATGGTAATAATTAGATACATTTCACGTGAAAGATCCTTAATCCCAATAACAATCTGAGTTGCTTTAGCATTCCTGTATTGCCGCCGAGATTAGACTCCTTCTTCGAAGAAACATTGCAGTAGCTGAATCCTATGCGGAAAACAATTGTAAAACATATGATCCCACATCGGAGTTTACTCTTTTAAGTCATCTCTTCCATGCTATATAAGGCTGCATGCACTGCCTACGTTGTACATCGATTTACATTGTTCTTAAATCAGAAGAAGTACGACAGTGCCGAGGTAACTTCTTTTTCTTTCTTTTGCGTCTTTTTTTTTCATCCTT
>NW_017671820.1:166793-247826 GCF_001879085.1 Nicotiana attenuata | reverse complement strand
TGGCCATCGATTTGTGAGGTTGGATGTTTCTGAGCCTAGCCGAGTGTTAGCTTGCACGGTCGCTCGTTCTTCAGTTATTGGAGCGTATCCGTGATCGGCAGTTGGATGATCCCCATTTGTGTGTCCTTAGAGACAAGGTGCAGCGAGGAGGTGCCAAGCAGGTTACCTTAGATGCGGATGGAGTTTTGAGATTGCAGGGGCGAGTTTGTGTGCCTAATGTGGATGGGCTTCGAGAGTTGATCTTACTAATAATGGATTGGAAGCATTTTAAGGTGGAATATATATATTTTGTAAACAAAACTTGTGTAGGTAGGGTAATTTACTAAACATGAACATTTAGGGTAATAAAGTTTTCAATAGTGTATAGGAATGAAAAAATCCCTAAGAAAAAAAGCAAACCCAAGCCAAGACTATGTTTCTTAAAAGCCCAGCCCAACTATTCCATTGTCTCCGAACAAAGTGCACAAATAGCCGCTTTAGGTCTAAAGTTTACACGTAAAAATTGCATGGGGCGCCCTATTTGGTCACCCCCATTTAACCTATACCCATTTTTTTTAAAAGTTTTAACTTGTACCCACTTTTTAAACAACTTCAGCCCCTTTTCTCCCCCTCCTTCTCCTCCTTCGTTTTCTTCTTTTTCTTCTTCTTTCTTCTGCTGTTGTTGGTGCTGCTATGAAACTTCAGTTCATGGGATGATTGCCATAAATATGTTTATCAGATTATTTAAAAATAAATTATAAATAATTACGTAAGTTAGTAGACAATAATTTGTGAATATTTTCACGTACATAAGTTAGTAGACAATGATAATTCTGTTCTTTTCACGTTTATTGTTTCCAAAATTTATGATTTAGATACTGTTGGCAATCTGATTATTTATCTAGTATGTTAGAAAGCTTTTTCAAAAATTTCAGCTTATATAGTGCTGAAGTTTTTACAAATGAACTAAATAACTTCAGCATCTTCTGCTGAAGTTTTTGAAAAAGCTTTATGACAAAACTAATGAATCCAGGACAAAAAAAAAATTCAGCTTTTAGTGCTGAAGGTTTTACAAATGAACTAAATAACTTTAGCATCTTCTACTGAAGTTTTTGAAAAAGCTTATCCAGGACAAAAAAAAAACTTCAGCTTATTTAGTGCTGAAGTTTTTATAAATGAACTAAATAACTTCAGCATCTTCTGCTGAAGTTTTTGAAAAAGCTTAATGACAAAACTAATGAATCCAGGACAAAAAAACTTCAGCTTATTTAGTGCAATTACAAACAAAAACTTCAGCAAATAGAGAACAAAACTTCAGCTATTATGCTTAAGTTCAGCAATTACAAACAAAAACTTCAGCAAATAGAGAACAAAACTTCAGCTACTATGCTTAAGTTTAGCAATTACAAATAAAAACTTCAGCACACTTGGTTCAGCACACTTGCTACTTCAGGCCCGTCTACTAGAATGCTGAAGTTTTGCGTGATTGCCTTTGCCACTTCAGCCCCGTATGCAAAAGTCACGCGAAAAAGTAGGTACGCTTGTAATTTTTTTTGCAAAGCGGGCACAAGTTAAAACGTGACCCAAAAAGCGGGTATAGATACAAATGCCCCAGTTTACACTGTCAAAATCAAATGCAAGAAGTTTGATTTTGGTAGTTTAAAACTTCAAACTCAAAAGTCCGAAGAAGAAAGAGGAAGATGAGAAGTATGAAGTTTGTCAGATCTAATTAAATTTTAAATAATTTTTGAAAACTTAAAATATTTTCAATGCTGCCCTTCAAATCAGCTACCCGGTGCCATTTCTACACTATCTCACCCAAATAATTTGGGCAGCACACATATTCAAACATGCCACCTCTTGGAGTCTTATATATGGGAAATAATATAAAATTAACGGTTCAGGTGAAATTATTTGCATTTGCCAGCCAATATATATTGTATATGATACATATAGATACAAAAAAATATATATTTGTCGGTTATTATTTTTTAGAGCGGCTAAAATTATACACTTCTCCTTATATATCCACCCCCTGACTCTTCAGGCCCACCAGCTTTCCATCAGCTTACACATTCACCATCATATCAAGTAAAAATTGCGTGGGATAGTCATTTTTTAAAGTGGTATTTACTTTTTATCCAGTATTTTTAATGCTGAGCTAAAGTAGTCACTAGTCTACTAAAATTAATATGAAAAGACGGTGTTACCCTTTCTTATATCTCTTTTCCTTCCCAAATCCTCTATCAGGTCCGGGTATGCCAATAATGGAGATAACGCCTAGCAAATCTGTCCGCCAAGAATATTGTCCATCGCCACTTGTTCCTCTTTTTCAATGCCCACCATTGACTGTGCCGGTAACATCTTGAGCTCAAATAAATTTGCAAGTTGAACGTTAATGGAGATGAAGCTCAATAGCTGGGAATGAGGGAAATCATACAAACAAAAAAGATATTTTCAGGTAGAAAATACGCAAAGGTAATTAAAGGGGGAATTAAGATCAAAACACGGGGATAGTTCTTAACTTAGACTCATAAGCTCATAAATTAAGAACAGTTAGTCCTGAACTTACAATAACAAGCTCCTAAGTTAAGACACTTGGTCCTGAACTTAGAATTGGAAGTTAAAAAATTAAGGACACTTGGTCCTTAACTTAGAGTTACAAGCACAGAAATTAAGGACAAGTAGTCATTAACTTAGAGTTACAAGCACAAAAATTAAGGACAGGTAGTTCTGAACTTCGAGTTCCAAGTTCAAAAGTTAAGGACATGTAGTCCTGAACTTAGAGTTACAAGTTCAAAAGTTAAGGACAGGTAGTATTAAACTTAGACTTACAAGCTCATAAATTAAGGACAGCTAGTCCTGAACTTACACTAACAAGCTCATAAGTAAAGGACACTTGGTCCTGAACTTTATGAGCAGAAGGGTATTTTCGTCCGGGCGGATAAAAGTTTATTAAAGTAGTAGCTAAAGACTAAATACATTTTAAACAGTGGCTTAAAAGTAAATACATGTCTTGTTAGTGGCTAACTGTGCACTTCCCCCTCGTACCAACTGCAAAATCCTAGTAGAAATAATAACACTAGTAACCATTTTAAAAAGCTGCTATTTAAGAATTAGCCAGCGCATCTTGAATTTCAATTTTTGTGGACAAAAATATCCTGTGAAGTTAAAAATTTTAGTTTAAAATATCAGGACAAAATAAGTATTAGCTAATCTCAAATACCATCCCACTAAGCGCACTTGCCCCAAAATCGTAACCAAAAACCACTTGTCGCCATCATCACTATCATAATGACACCCATGTTCGCTGTATATAAGAGTTCAAAAGATTGAAATCAAAAGCTGCCACTACAATTTTCACTGGATCTGGCGAATATATAGGCAGTAAGGTAGAGGCTAACTGGTAAAAAATGGTACGGCTGATATATTTAAAAAGGTATGGATATATATATATATATGGCTAATGGGTTGGAGTGGTTTTTGGCCAAAGGAAAAGAGGAGAAGTGTGAGCCAAAGGGTGGATAGCTTTCCATAACAAAGCATGGCGTATAAAGGGAAAGATAGATGTAGCTTTTGAGCTAAGCTTTCAATGAATCCAATTTTTTTTGTATGAAACTAAATTTGTCTATAAAAAATTATAAAATTTAATAAATATTGAATTTTGAATTTATAGTTTAGATACCCACCAAACCTGGAACAACTTTTTTTAATCTACATTAGCTTAGGGAATTGAAGTGGCACAAGTTTCCTAGTTTTTGTCTTAATTAATGAAGCATATTTGGTCTTATGCCCTGCTTCTCTTTCTATCTTTCAGTTATATAAGTTTGGAGCTAGGTATTTGTTTTTAACGGTTTGTTTGAAAAGTCATTTTAAAATTGGATTAGATTTTTTTTTGGTCTAAATGGAATATATTACTAGCTAAGATATTGTTGTTACACTAGAGCTATTTGGGTACCGTTGGGTACCTAGTTCGGCAATATTGTGCAGTATAGTATCAATATTACAACCCAAAAATAATCTAGGCAATCAGTTCCTAGGGTGTTTGCCCACACTAAATCATTGACAAACACCAGAGGAACTGCCAAAACTACAGATCTGTTCCAAAATATTTTTTTACTGCTTCCTTTGCCAGTGCATCAGCAACTCTATTTTGCTCCCTGAACGCGTGCCTTACCACCACCCTGCCCATCCTTTGAATCAACAACCTGCATTCACAAATTAGAGGGTCAAATATCAAATTACCTTCTAACATGCCAATTATTTCTGCAGAATCTGTGTCTATGTGTAGTGGTAGAAGGTTGTTTTGCTCTGCGAGCTGGAGTCCTTTTATGAGTGCTCGAAATTCTGCTTCTAGAATGGATGTATGAGGGATGTTTTCCATGTAACCCAGTATCCAGTCACCATTGTGGTTTCTGAAGATCCCCCCTATTCCACCTATTCCAACTTTGCCTTTGATTACACCATCTGTATTTAGTTTGAAGCAACCCCTAGGTGGGGGTTCCCATTTGAGCATCATTTGGTGTGTACATGTATTGTTGCTGCTCCCTTTGAGCAGTTGGAATTCAGTGGCTTTGGCAATAGTGTTCTTAGCATTGATAAGCTCTCTTTTATTGTTGAACACATTGTTGTTCCTTGTTAGCCAAATGTGCCAGAGGCAGAAGGGAATGAGAACTGCCCAGTGCAGGTGTTCATTAAAATTTCCTCCTTTGGTGGCTGGCCATATTGTCTGCCAGAGGTGGGTGCTGTTTAGTGGGTTTGTAGGAGGAGGGGATGTAGATTTGGACCTGATGGCATTCCAAAATTGGGCAGCAATTGGGCAGACGAAGAAAATGTGATCAATATCCTCTTGCCCAGCATTACAGTACTGGCATAGAGTTGGACAATTGATTCCCATAGAGCTGAGCATAGTTCTGGTAGAGAGTCTCCTGTGGGTTAGGGACCAGATGAAGAACTTTATCTTGTTAGGGACTTGTAGCTTCCACAGCCACTTGAACTTTCCCAAATCCCCTGGAGGGCTCAGTTGAGCACTGTTGTGAATGAATGAGTAGGCTGAGTTCTGAGAGAACTTCCCATTTGGAGTGAGAGCCCAGATTAGTGTATCTTCCTTAGTTGTAACACTAGGGATAAACACTGAAGTGATGATGTTAAGGATGTGGGGTGGGAGATCAAAGGAGAGCGAGCTTGTGTCCCAAGCTCCTCCATTATGGATTGAGTTCACCTTGGCCAGAAGGTCCCTATTTGTCAGGGGTCCCTCAATTAGATGTCTAATAGCAGGTTGGTAGGGGATCCATGGATCATTGAAGAAGCTCACCCTATTGCCCTTATTCACAATCCATCTACTGGCCTTGCTGCAAGTTTCCCAACCACTTAGCATGGCCCTCCAAGTGGGTGACTTGTTACTGACATGGTGCCTCCCAGCATTGGCAGGCCTATGCAAGTTACAGTTCTTGTGGATAAGGACTCTAGCCCAGAGGCTGTTTGTATTAGTGTAGGCTCTCCATGCCAGACTAGCTAATGCAGCTTTGTTTTTGAAACTAGCTTTTTGGATCCCTAGCCCCCCCTGAGCCTTGGTTTTAGTCACTACCTCCCACTTAATCATGTGCATTTTCTTTTTTTCTTGAGTGGTTCCCCAGAGGAAGTTCCTCTGAATCCTATTAATCTGGTTGGTTATCTTAGTGGGGATAGCTATAAACTGCATGACATGACTTGGGATGCTGCTTAGAGTGGCTTTTATCAGAACAGTTCTACTGGCCATGTTGAGTAGTTTGGTTTTCCAGCCTGCTAACTTGTTATGCATGTTATCAATGATGAACTGGAAATCAGAGGCAGTTTTCCTTTTATTTAGGAATGGAAAGCCTAGGTATTTTTCAAAGGATGAGGAGTGGTTGATAGACAGTGTATTAGACAGTTGATGGGCAATGTCTTGTGGGGTGTTTGAGGAAAATATGACCTTAGACTTAGCCAGATTGATTTTTTGGCCTGACTTGCTATTGAAATCCTGTAAAATGGTTAGGATTGTGTTGCAGTTCCTGATGTTCCCTCTAAGAAAGAGAGTGAGATCATCTGCAAAGAAAAGGTGAGAGATCTTAGGGCCAGCTCTGCTTATGCTGATGGGGTGCCACAAGTTTTGGCTGGCTGCCTTGTCAGTGGCTCTAGATAGCCTTTCCATACAAAATATGAATAGGTATGAGGACATAGGGTCACCTTGCCTGATGCCTCTTGAAGGGGTGAATTCTTCAGTTTTTCCTCCATTGACCAGGATTTGGATAGAGGAAGTACTGATGCAGGACATTATTAGCTTGGACAGCCCTACAGGGAAATTGAAAGGATGTAGGGTATCTCTAATGAAGGACCACTCTAGTCTATCAAAAGCTTTTTCAAAGTCAATTTTTAAAATCATGTTGGCACTTTGACCTTTCATTTTCCTAAAGTGGTTCATGTATTCCTGAACTATGATGGCATTATCACAAGCTCTTCTGTTACTTAGAAAGTTGGCCTGACTTGGTCCTATGATGAGGTTCAGAATTGGTTTGATCCTATTAACAATAATCTTTGTCACAGTTTTGTAGATTGTGTTGCAAAGGCCAATAGGTCTGAAGTTTCTTAGCATGGTTGCCTGGGGGCATTTTGGAATAAGACACAGACCTCCACCCCTCCAAAACATCCACCAAGGAGTTGCCAAAGCCCTAGACTTGCTGAGAAACAAGGAATCAGCAGATGAGGGGGAGCAGATGTACCAAACGCCAAGAACAGAGTCGATTGTCCTGGATTCAGTGAGATCAATAGAGTTCAGTTTACAAGTGAGCGAGATTGTGGTGGTTCTATGCCCCAAAGCAATGACCAAGTGCGGGCTAGGCCTAGTTTCAACTCAAACCATGGGCCAAATCAAGCCCTTGATCAATCTTACACCAATACTGAGTCTGAAGAGGAAAACCCCATCAGCGACCACCATGCCGAGCTCCCAAGAGGTAGCCCACCCATCCCCCACGTTTCTAATGATGAATTACATCATATGGAATGTTAGGGGTGGGAATAGTGCAGAGTTCAAAAGGCACTGCACTGAAATGGTTAACTTACACAAACCCTCCATGCTGGTGCTCCTTGAAACAAAGATGGTAGATCACCAGTCACTGGCCAGTGCCCTCAACTTTGATATGATCATTCAATCACCGGCGGTAGGTCTTCCTGGTGGCATAGTTTTTATGTGGAAAGAAGACCAAGTCGCGGTGGAAGAAGTGGCCACCACACCTCAAGGTATTCATGCAATGGTTCAGGTAAGACAAAACCATACCCCTTGGCTCTGCAATCTATGCTAGCCCTTTGCTTGTAGATAGGAATATGTTGTGGCAACAACTAGCAACTCTCTCCAGAACTGTAAATAATAACTGGTTTGTAAGGGGTGATTTCAATGAAGTTTTAAACGCTAGAGATAAATTTGGGGGGATCCTATTAATCTCAGCCGCAGTAACAACTTCTCGAAATGCATCAACACATGCCAGTTAATTGACCTAGGGTATAAAGGCAGTAAATACACATGGACAAATAAAAGGTACAAGAATAGGAATGCCCTAATCCTAGAAAGAATTGATAGGTGTTTTGCCAACGAGGGTTGGATTTCTCAGTACCTTGAGGCAATTGTGCAACACCTGACTAGGACCCACTCAGACCATTGTCCTTTAAAAATCCAAATGGAAGGCCCACAAATACCCCAAATTGGATTAGATATAATTATACAGTTTATCGAAATACTTGATCAAAATAGAATTGGGTGTAATGAAGGGAGAACAATTACACTCTTTAATTACAAAGAAGCGAGAATTGTTGATAATTGTACAGTGCAATTGCAAAGCCATTTTCGAATTTTCAAACTTTCTTTCATTCATTTTAAAATATATCATACTTTTTAAATTATTTATCTTTCATTTCTTTTCTTCTCGCTTTCTTCAACAGATATGGAGTGGCTTAAAAATATTTATTACGAGAACTTTTTTATGGGAACACTTGCTAAAAATAATTTCGTATTTTAGTAGTTGTATTTTTTATTTAGCTTGGTTTGAGAGCTTGAGTAAATTATATAACTCGATCCTTGCTCATTTATGAGATTTCTATGCAGAGTTTTTTGGCCTTTAGGCTGCCATTTTCCTTGGTATTCATGTTGCGGCCGGCAGTAAAAATGGAGGAACAAGGTAGGCTGCGAATTCTGAGAATTACTCTATGATGTTTTCTTACTTGTATATTGTTGTTGTATTGGATTAGCTCTTATTGTATTCTCTTAATTCAGCAATAACTCTAAGAAAGTAACAAAATATTCTTAATGATCAAATATATGTATATTTTTTCTCTCTATAGGTTACTACTTTGATTTTGAACAAAGATTTTATCAACAGTGAGCTTATTATATTTTTATTTTTATATTTGTGAGTACTGGACTTAAAAATTATTACAGTTTATCTCAATGCACTAGTTAATATTCGAATCGCATAAATCGAAGTGATCGGACCGAATAAATCGAAATCGAAAGTAGAAACATTAAACGATACTATATTTAATTAGGTATAGTATTTGTATAGCATTTTTAACAGGGGCGGCCCTTTCCTAAAGCAGGTAAAGTAACTGCTTTAGGCCCCACATTTTTAAGGGCCCCATTTTTTGGTACATCTAATAGACGATATATATAAAATAAAATAAAAGTTTTGTAAAGTGAAAAATATTGATTTCTTTATTAACGAATATAGAAAAGAAGGATTTGCAACTGTTGCGATTTCTGCAAAGGAAATTGCATTTGAAATGAATATCGAACCGGAATTTTATAAGAAACGTGTGATATATAGGAAGAAACAATTTAAGGAGGATGTTGATAATAAAGTCTCAAAATTCCTCTTACTGTTTATACATAGTGGACAAGGCTATTTTCACTTCAAAATAGATTTGAACAATTCGAAGCATATGAAAATATTTTGGTTTTCTATTTAGCGTCAAAAAAATGGGATCACTATATGATGGAAATTTAGAAAAATATTACCTTAATCTTGAATGTTCCTTAAAGCATAATAATCAATCTAATATTGGTGGTTTAGATTTATTTTCTAAATTAAAAGTGTTAAGTAAAATAGTACAATTAGAAAATAACAGTTTAATTGATATACTCAATCAAATAAAAAGATTGATTCTTTTCCAAATGCATATATTGCTTATAGAATAATGTTAATAACTCACGTTACCGTTACTTCAACGGAAAGAAGTTTTTCAAAATTAAAATTGATAAAATCTTAACTAAGATCAACAATGTGTCAAGAGAGGTTAAATGGATTAACTGTATTGTCAATTGAGAAAGTCTTATTGGAAGAAATTGATTTTAGTTTTTTTTAATAACTTTACATTTAAAACAAAACTAGAAAAATAGACTTCAAATAAAAAACACTATTTTTTTTTTTTAAAAAAAAAATTAAGGCCCCTCATAAAGTTTGGCTTTTAGACCACAAAATTTGTTGGGCTGTCTCTGATTTTTAAAAATACTGAATCATAATATTTAAAGGGAAACTTACACAAATGTCCCAAATAAATCTCAACCTACCAACCTCTAGCCATTAGTCATAGAATTACCAAAACTAGCCAACAAAAACTGAAAAACCAAATAATAGGGTTCTTTCTCTCAAAGAATCACATGCAAAAATCACCTTCCATATTTTTAAGCGTGATTAGCAACATTAGATACAAGACGGAGAGGAAATTTCATGGACGGGGTAGCAAATAAGGTGATGAAATACAAAAATTTATACAATATTCCAAAAATCTAAACAAAAAGGAAACTTTTTCAATGGGTATAGTTGAAATTCATTGAAAATATATAGATAAGTCAATATACAAAATTTGAGGAAGATTGGAGGTGATTTGGACTGGTTTTGTATCAAAATTCGTAATTAAATCGAGTTCAAAAAAGTCTTCTGCGACACATGTATCGAACATGTATCACACACACAGGTATACATGGATATACATGTGATACACAATTGATAGAAATATGATACATATGTGATACACAAGTGATACACAGAGTGATACACATATCATTTTTTTTTCATGTTCAGCTTTTACTTCGAATTTTTAATTCAAACCACCTCAAAACTTCACCAAATCATCCCAAAACTGAGATTCAAGCTCCTTAAGTTGTGCCCAATCTATTCTAATAACACTCACTCAAAACAAAGCAAAAATTTGATATTTTTTGCTACAAATAGCTAGTTGGTTAATATTGATAATATTTTATCAATTGACCAATTTTTGTAATGAGCTACTTATAAATGAACATAGCTGGTAATATCCCAAAATTAAATATCTTATCGCACTGACGGAGAAACACCGGTAGATGCTTAGATACTTGTGATATTTTCTATGTTTTCAAGTGTTGGTTTTCGGAAAATACTGAAAAAGAGGACTAACATCCCTTCCGGAACTCATAAAAAAATCCTTTTTAAGTTTGAGCATGACATGTAATGAGACGTGCAGTTAATTGTTTTTAAATTGGAAATAGAAAAGGAAAACATGAGTTGTTTTAAAAAGAATCCTTTCTTGATTATCACCTTAAATAGAGCTATAATTTAAAGTTTATGTGTTCTAAATTTTTAATTAAATTCATAGTAACTCGTTTTATTTACTAAATTCATAATTAAGTATTTTATATATATTTAATAAAAATATAAAATCTTAACAAAAACTACTAGGTTCGTCTGAATCTTTAGCTTCTTGTTATCTTTAATTCCCTATATCTTTTAAATTAAAAACATCTATTGAGCCCAAGGGTCGACCTAGCCTAGTCTCAGGCAAGCCTCATGGGCCACGGGCTTATTTTGATGTGGGCTTAAAAGTCGAGCTCTAAAAATGCCAAAATTTCACAGTATAGCCAGTTTTCGGACTGGTCAATCAAAAATAGCTAGCGTTTACCAAGTCAATGAAAAATAGCCATCGTTTTGCTGCAATAGAGACCGATCCAGCATAATATACTGGAGTTCGGTGCACTTGTGTATGAACTCCAGCATATTATGCTAGACCGGTATACTTTGCTGGCTCCAATATAATATACTGGAGACTGGAGCACTGGTGCTCCAAACTCCAGTATATTATATTGGACCATTATACTTGCTGGAACTCCAGTATATTATGCTGGAGTTCTAGTGTATTTATGCTGGAACTCCATCATATTATGCTGGAGTTCCAGCATACTATCCTGAAACTCTAGTATAATATGTTGGAGTTCAAGTATACTTATGCTGGAACTCCAGCATAATATACTGGAGTATTTTTTGGATTTTGAACAGTGTTTTCGCTCAGATTTATCGTTACATAAAAAGGGGCTAAAATTCGATTACTTTTGAAATTGGGCAATTTTTAAATGACCAGTTGTAAATCTGGCTATTTTTAAAAATATCCCTCTAAAAATCTTAGCCCTATCCTACTAAATCATGGACTGGGCTGGCTCAGCGGCCCCCATATTGATGGCTCTAGAGCCTAGCTTTATGTATGAGCGTGACCAATAAGAATTATGATGGAGAAATAAGTACTCTTTCATCATTAATCAAAATTTTATATTCAAGTCCTGGGTATTTAATTATCGCTGTTAAAGAATACTTTACTCCTAATGTGAAATTTTTCAATGCGAATCCGAATTAATTGAATCCAATACGAATATCGAACCTCACGTGGGACCCAAAAAAAAAAAAAGAAAACTTTATATGAGCGTGGACTACACTCATCTCAACCCTTTAAAACAGGCTCTATCCCATTTTAGACCGACAAAAAACCACTTCAACTACGGCAATTCCAAAGAAAACAGTGCAGTTTTACCAGAGTAACAATGTTCTCAGATCAATATCTGTTTCAATTCATCATCTTCTTTATTCTCCTTATGTCAATACCCACTTTCATCTTAAGCCAATTCCTCACTTCTCCCTATGGCAAACATTATCGTTCAAATTCAGGAACCACAATTTCACCACCTTTTGCATGGTTTCTAATGGAAAGTCCAACACTTTGGCTTACACTTCTCCTCTTTCCTTTTGGTCAAAATCACACAAACCCTTTAGCCTATATTCTCATTTCTCCTTTCCTTTTACATTACATCAATCGTACAATTATTTACCCAATTAAACTCTCCCAAAAAACCACTAATGGTAATTTTCCATTGCATATTGCTTTGACAGGTTTTGTTTATAATATTTTGAATGCTTATATACAAACTAGATGGGTGTCTCATTATGCTAATTATGATGTTGATAAGTGGTTTTGGTTTAGGTTTGTTGGTGGGTTTGTTGTTTTTGCAATTGGTATGATGATGAATGTTTGGGCCGATGGAGTGTTAGTGGGCCTGAAAAGTCAAGGTGGTGGATATAAGATTCCAAGAAATGGGCTTTTTGAATATGTAAGCAGCCCAAATTATTTGGGGGAAGTGATGGAATGGTTGGGCTGGGCTTTGATGACTTGGTCTTGGGCTGGGCTTGCTTTTTTCGTTTACACTTGCTCTAACTTGGTTCCGAGAGCTGTTTCGAATCATAAGTGGTACTTGGAGAAATTTGGGGAAGATTATCCTAAGAGCAGAAAAGCTGTTATTCCATTTTTGTACTAAGATATTTTGTGTATATGTTGTTGCGACTTTGTCATTATGCAATGCAAAAACTATTCCTGCTTTTTATATTTCTCAAGCATAATGTGTTTTTATCTTCTATTGCATTTCTTTCTTTATATTGTTGTGATTGTGTATACTTTCTATACTGTTGTGGTTATGCATGCTTGTTTTGAATCAATGGTCTATCGGAAATAGCTTCTCTACTTGCATAAGATAGGGATAAGACTGCGTACTCATTACCCTCGCCATATCCCACTTATAAGATTACATTGGGTATGTTGTTATTGTTGTAATATATTTTTATCTTGAAACAAATTTCATCCCTAGGCACCAGCTCAAACACAGAAAGTAGTAAGACAATAATTAGTGAAAATAGCATGGCCTAGCCAGTTTTCGGACTGTTAATCGAAAAATAATCAGTGTTTGCAAAGTCATTGAAAAATAGCCTCTGTTTTTTGAAACACGAAAAGTTTTAGCATAATATGCCAGATTATGGAGCTCATGAACTTTCAGCATATTATGTTGGAACTCCAATACAGAAAATTCCAGCATAATATGTTGGATTATGGAGCTCCTCCATTTAAACTTTTCGCATATTATATTAGAACTCCATCACATTATGAAGTTCCAGCATATTATACTGGAATCTCATATGTAAAAAACTCGAACTCCAGCATATTATGCTGGAACTTTTCCAGATTCTTAAGGATGTTTTTGTTCAAATTATATTTTTACATGAAAAAGTCACTAAATTTCGATTTCTTTTGAAATTATAACTATTTTTTAATTACCAATTATAAATCTAGCTATTTCTGATTTTTTCTCGAATAATTATTGCATGTATTTAGAAATTAAATGATCCCAATGTGTATAAGATTTTCGGCAGATTTTCGTAGTTTGAAGTTTTAGCAAGTAGTAGAGAACCTACCAAGTTTGAAGTTTTAACAAACGCATCTCACAATTTGTTTTTCATTATGATATCAAATGATAAAGTAAAGAAAACTGCAGAGGACATACATTTTTATAGAGTAGGACTGTAGGAGCATCCAATACATTTGCAAACTCAACGGCACTGTAATAGTAATTTGATGAATTTACTGCTAACATAAGTGAAAACTAATGTTATAACTAGTAGATTTTGTCCCTATTATTCGAATAGGATTACAATAGTAAAAATGCACGGTGCGCCCTATTTGGTCGCCCCCATTTAAGCTATACCTATTTTTTTTTTTAAACTTTTAACCTGTACCCAGTTTTTAAACAACTTCAGCCCCTTTCTCCTCCTCCTTCTCCTCTTTCATTTTCTTCTTCTTCTTCTTCTTCTTCTTCTTCTTCTTCTTCTTCTTCTTCTTCTATTAACAACTGAAAGGCACTATGATTAATTCTCTAATACTACTACCGTTCTCAAGCAATGGCTTAAAGAAGAAGAACTCATCCTCAACAGAATCGCTATAATTATGACTGTACAAGCTGCTCATAGTATGCTTGTTTTGTCAAATTTGCAGGAAAACTTTTCCACCAGTAGTTAGTCACTGGAGTAAGAAGAATTGCTCCAGCCAATCTGTTACATATTACTCCAATTTACATTGATCGGAAACCCCTCTTCTTTGCAGGGCAAATAAAACTAATTTTAATATCACTACAATTTGTTCTAACTAAGAAGACTCTAAAATTAGACTACTTGTTTCTGCAACTGAAAGGGCATGATTGTGCTCGCCTTCGTACGTAACAATCAGCATGGTGCAACTAAGCAAGTTAACAGCTCTAGAGCTGAAGTTCGCCAGTTACAAAACAAAAACTTCAGCTCTAGAGCTGAAGTTCGCCAGTTACAAAAATAAAAACTTCAGCTCTAGAGCTGAAGTTCTCCAGTTACAAAAACAAAAACTTCAGCTCTATAGCTGAAGTTTGCCAGTTACAAAACAAAAACTTCAGCTCTAGGCCAGTTATAAAACAAAAACTTCAGCTCTAGAGCTGAACTTCAGGCCCGGCTACTAGAATGCTGAAGTTTTGCGTGATTGCCTTTGCTACTTCAGCCCCGTATGCTGAAGTTATGCGAAAAAACGGGTACGCTTGCAATTTTTTTTGCAAAGCGGGCACAAGTTAAAATGTGACACAAAAAGCGAGTATAGATGCAAATGCCCCATTACAATATGACTCAGAATTCGTTTTAATGTTATTTCTAATGGATTTTGGCCCTATTATTTGAATAGGATTACAATATGATTCATAATACGACGATGACACAACCTTTATTAAAGGGTGTCAAAATATGATTCATAATTCAACAATGAGCACAACCTTTATTTAAGATGTCATCCGAACACCTCACAAATTATATATTATAAGAATAAAGAATATATTTCTTAAAAATATGGATACACACAACACATTGACTGTATACGGTCAAAATCAAGGAACCCGTTTTCGAAATCTTAAGTTGGGTTTTGAGTCCGAGTCTGAGCAACTCGAAGTAGAGGTCGGACCCGGCTGAAGGATACATACCTCGAGGAAGCAGATCGAAGGCCTGGCACGACCTCCATCGAGGGCAGCACAATCTAGAAGTCAATCAAGAAAGAGCGGGAATTTCTCAAGGACACGTGGACCATGGAATAAATTAAAGGATAAGATTTGTACGAAATGGTACAGGTCCGTACTAGGTTGTTATACACCTGTACCAATAGAATTTCTTACCACAATTAGGAATGTACTATATTGGGGTTTTCTCCTCCTATATAAAGGGGACCCCAATCATTTTGTAAGGATCATCTCACATTATTCACTGCAATAGAACATTCTATTCTACTTTCCTTGTTCAACGTGCTCAACAATTATTCTTCAACTTTATTGTCTTTACTTTATTGTTCTTAGCTGACCTCGAGGTCCCTGGGATAACCGAGTTCGAGGTCCCTATTGCTCCATCAACACTGATTTGGTTCATCATTTCTTCCTACTTAATCTTAATATTACTTGCATAATCACTAGTATTAGAATATATCACATATCTTTAAAACAATAAATTATCTTTAATTATTGCCTACATTTTTTGAGGTAAACAGTTGGCGCCCACCGTGGGGATAAAGATAATAGTGATTATTTTAGCGCTAGTTTTCTGATAACACACATTATTCTTCACACTTTTTCTTGTCAAAGATTTTTTGATTTCAGGCCAAAATATGTCTAGCACACAAAATGCACATGCTCATGACAGTGAGGGACTCGGAGAAAACAACGGTATAGGGCTCGGTGTACCACCCATAAACCTTGAGGGACTGCCAAACGTGGAGCCAGTTGATATCAGTTCGCACAACGTTCTAAACACAGACGCAGGCACAGACACCGTAAGTAATGCATACAGGGAAGCCCGAGCCGGAGGCCAGGAAACACGAGGATTGGAAGAAGGAGGAGTCAGCCTCCAAGTGATATTCGAGATGCTGCAGGCTCAGCAAGTCGCCATCGCTCAACTTCAGAGCCAGAACAGAACTCCTAACACTGCTGAACCAGTGAACGCCCGGCATGAACCAGCGCTAGAAAGGCCCGATGAAAGTGGCTCTAGGACTGAGGATCGAGTCCGGAGAAAGGAAAATTGAAGAAAATGACAGAGAGGTGGAGACGTACAATTAAAGGGTCGACCAGATACCGGGAGCACCTCCAATTTTGAAGGGTCTAGATGCCAAAAAATTCATACAAAAACCTTTCTCCCCAAGTGCGGCTCCGATGCCCATTCCTAAGAAGTTTCGCATGCCCGATATATCGAAATACAACGGAACAACTGACCCTAACGAGCATATTACTTCATACGCTTGTGGAATCAAAGAAAATGACTTGAATGACGATGAAATCGAGTCAGTATTATTGAAAAAGTTTGGGGAAACACTATCAAAAGGAGCTATGATCTGGTATCACAACTTAGCTCCTAACTCCATTGATTCATTTGCTATGTTGGCGGATGCCTTCGTGAAAGCACACGCCGGGGCCATAAAGGTGGCCACAGGAAAATCGAATGTCTTCAAAATAAAACAAAGGGACAGTGAGATGTTGAGGGAGTTCGTGTCCCGGTTTCAAATGGAAAGAATGGAATTACCGCCAGTCTCCGATGATTGGGCAGTTCAGGCCTGTATGCAAGGTTTGAATGAAAGAAGCTCGATCGCATCTCGACAGCTAAAGCAGAACTTGATTGAATATCCAGCTGTGACGTGGTCGGATGTGTAAAATCGTTATCAGTCAAAAATTAGGGTCGAGGACGACCAGTTGGGAGCCCCCTCGGGCTTAGTTCATCCTAATAGATTCACAGCCCAGCCCCCGAGGGACACAGATCGGGGATCAAGATTCAACAAAGAACGGTATCAACCATATGCCGATCGAAGAAATAATGACCCGAGCCACTCAAGGTTTTCGGGGGACTCATGAGCAAGAACGGGTTCGATTAGCACGCCGACCCCGCCGATGTCCCCCGATTATCATAATACAATTTCAGCATAGATGCATCAGGGATCGTCTCGGCTATTAGGAGAATCACAGATACTAAGTGGCCCAGGACAATACAGACCGATCCTTCCCAAAGGAACCCGAACTTGATGTGCAAGTATCATGGCACGCATGGTCATAGAACGGAGGATTGCAAGCAGCTAAGGGAGGAAGTGGCTAGGTTATTCAATGAGGGCCACCTTCGAGAATTCCTAAGTGATCGGGCTAAGGATCACTTCAGGGAGAGGGATGCAGGCAGAAAGAATGAACCTCAAGAACCTCAACATGTCATTCACATGATCATCGGTGGAATCGACGTCCCACAGGGACCAATATTCAAACGTACCAAAGTATCCATCACAAAGAAGAAATGGACTCGGGATTACTTGCCCGAGGACACCCTCACATTCAGCGAAGAAGACATCGAGGCTTTATCTCAACCTCACAACGATGCACTGGTAATTTCTATCCTTTTAAATAAAGTTCAAGTCAAACGTGTTCTCGTGGATCTAGGTAGTTCGGCAAATATAATCAGGTCAAGGGTCGTGGAGCAGCTCGGGCTGTTCGATCAAATCATACCGGCATCTCGGGTCTTGAATGGCTGTAACATGGAAAGTGAAACAACGAAGGGAGAAAGCATCCTCCTAGTCAATGTGGACGGAACCATACAAGACACCAAATTTCATGTCATCGAAGGTGACATGAGGTATAATGCTTTGCTCGGAAGGTCGTGGATCCATAGCATGAGGGCGGTGCCATCGACCCTTCATCAGATGATGAAGTTCCCTACGACGGATGGCAAGAAAATAGTATATGGAGAGCAGCATGCAGCTAAGGAGATGTTTGCAGTGCACGACTTGGCACCGGTATCGGCGCCATCCACATCGGAAAAGTCGAAGGACGAACAGGTGGCCAAATAGCAATCACAGCATGTGCCCTCGGTTGAGCCCGAGGGATAAGTGTTCGATGAACAGGTGGCAGAGGATGAAGAAGAAGATTTCCTCATTCCCCGAACCTTCATTGCCCCCGAGGAATCAGATGCAACGAAATTCACGATCGAAGAACTCGAACAGGTCATATTAATCGAGCATCTTCCAGAATGAAAGGTATACCTAGGGACGGGGTTAACCCCCGAACTCAGAAAAACTCATTCAATTTCTCATCGATAATATTAATTGCTTCGCCTAGTCCCACTTAGATATGACAGGGATCCCACCGGAGATAACTATCCATTGATTAAGTGTTGAAATGCATTCATCAAAGAAGAGGTAACCAAACTTCTCAAAATAGGATCCATCAGGGAAGTAAAATATCCCGAATGGCTAGCTAACGTAGTGGTAGTCCGTAAAAAGGGGAATAAACTCAGAATGTGTGTAGATTACAAAGATTTGAACAAAACATGCCCTAAAGATTCTTTCCCATTGCCCAACATCGATCGCTTGATCGATGCTACGTCCAGGCACGAGATCCTTACCTTTCTCGACGCCTACTCCGGGTACAACCAAATTCAAATGAACCCGGAGGACCGGGAAAAAACTTCATTCATCACGAAGTATGGTACGTATTGTTATAATGTAATGCCCTTCGAGCTAAAAAATGCAGGAGTCACATATCAACACCTAGTTAATAAGATGTTCGAACATCAAATAGGCAAATCCATGGAAGTTTATATTGATGATATGCTAGTTAAGTCCCTGTGCGCAGAGGACCATTTGACCCATTTGCAGGTGATATTCGACATCCTTAGAAAGTACAACATGAAGCTCAACCCCAAGAAATGCGCTTTTGGAGTCGGCTCGGGCAAGTTCTTGGGCTCCATGGTATCGAAAAGAGGTATCGAGATCAACCCCGATAAAATCAAAGCCATTGAGGAAATCACCATGGTGAACAATGTGAAAGCCGTGCAACGACTGACCGGACGGATAGCCGCCCTAGGTCGATTTATCTCGAGGTCATCAGATCGGAGCCATCACTTTTTTTCTCTACTCAAAAAGAAGAACAACTTCTCATGGACCTCGGAGTGCCAACAAGCCTTGGAGGAATTAAAACGGTATCTCTCGAGCCCACCCCTGCTCCATACTCCAAAGGAGGATGAAACACTCTACTTGTATCTGTCCGTCTTTGAGGTAGCGGTAAGTGGCGTATTGGTTCGAGAAGAGCAAGGTACGCAATTTCCTGTCTATTATGTGAGCCGGACCCTAGGAGATACTGAAACCAGGTACCCACATTTGGAAAAATTAGCTCTTGCATTAATAAGCGCATCTAGGAAATTAAAATCATATTTTCAATGCCATCCTATATGTGTACTGACTACATACCCGCTTCGAAATGTCTTGCATAAGCCCGAATTATCGGGAAGATTGGCCAAATGGGCCATCGAACTTGGAGGATATGATATTGAGTATCAGCCTTGAAAGGCGATCAAGTCTCAAATTTTGGCAGACTTCGTGGCCGACTTCGCGCCTGCCCTCGTACCCAAAGTAGAAAAGGAACTCTTGCTAAAAAGGGGTACGTCATTGGGGTTTGGACGCTCTTCACAGACGGTGCCTCGAATATGAAAGGATCTGGGATCAACATCATTTTGAAACCGCCTACGGGCAGTGCTATTAGACAATCTATCAAAACTTCTAAATTGACTAACAATGAGGCCGAGTATGAAGCCATGATTGCAGGTCTTGAACTAGCCAAGGGCCTTGGACCAGAGGTCATCGAGGCAAAGTGTGATTCCCGTTTGGTAGTAAATCATGTAAACGGAAGCTTCGAGGTTCGAGACGATCGAATGCAAAGTTACTTAGACAAACTTCAAATGACATTGCACCGCTTCAAGGAATGGACATTGGACCATGTACCTCGAGAACAGAATAGCGAGGCCGACGCACTAGCAAACTTGGGGTTATAAGTCGAAGAACACGATATCGTCCCGGGGGCTGTCATCCAGCTAACAAAGTCAGTGGTCGAAGAAGGCCATGCAGAGATTAATTCAACAAGCTTAACGTGGGATTGGAGGAATAAGTACGTCGATTACTTGAAGCATGGGAAGCTCCCCTTGGACCCAAAAGAGTCAAGAACACTTCGAGCCAAAGCAGCTCGATTCTCGCTCGATGAAAATGGAGCGTTGTACAGAAAAACCTTCAATGGACCGCTGGCAGTGTACTTGGGACCCGGGGACACTGATTATGTACTACGGGAAATCCACGAGGGCTCCTGCGGGAACCATTCTGGTGCAGACTCTCTGGTTTGCAAGGTGACCAGAGCAGGGTATTATTGGGATAGCATGGAAAAGGATACCAAGGAGTTCGTTAGGAAGTGTGATAAATGCCAGAGATTTGCACCAATAATCCATCAACCCAGTGAACAACTCCACTCGGTCCTATCCCCGTAGCCATTCATGAAATGGGGGATGGACATCATCGGCCCCCTACCAACGGCGCTAGGTAAAGCTAGACTTATTTTGTTTATGTCTAACTACTTCTCAAAATTGGTCGAGGCACAGGCCTTCGAGAAGGTAAGAGAAAAAGAAGTCATCGATTTCATATGGGACCACATCATATGTCGGTTCGGGATACCCACCAAAAATAACATGTAGCAATGGGAAACAGTTAATCGGCAGCAAAGTGACAAAATTCCTCGAGGACCATAAAATCAAAAGGATCCTATCAGCACCTTACCACCCAAGTGCAAATGGTCAGGCCGAGTCCACAAACAAAACCATCATTCGAAACTTGAAGAAAAGGTTAGATGATGCAAAGGGGAAATGGAGAGAAGTGTTGCCCGAGGTACTATGGGCATATCGGACAACATCGAAGTCAAGCACGGAGGAGACCCCATTTTCTTTGGTATATGGGTCCGAAGCTTTGATTCCAGTCGAAGTCGGGGAACCTATCGCCAGGTTTCACCATGCTACCGAAGACTCAAATCATGAAGCAATGAACACTTCTCTCGAACTACTAGATGAAAAATGTGAGGCCGCATTAATTCGAATGGCCGCACAAACACAAAGGATCGAAAGGTATTACAACGGAAGGACGAACCTTCGATATTTCAGAGTCGGGGACTTAGTCCTAAGGAAGGTCACTCTTAACACTCGAGACCCAAACGAAGGGAAGCTAGGTCCCAATTGGGAAGGACCGTACCGTGTCCTCGGAGTCATAGGGAAAGGATCCTACAAACTTAGCACAATGGAAGGCGAGCAACGACCAAACAATTGGAATATATCAATGCTCAAGTTATATTACTGCTGAGGTATGACCTTTCCTCCTTTTTCATTTGTATTTAAAACTAACTCCTTGCATATGTTTGATCGGAGACATCGAGGCATCTTTCAGCTCGAAGACCTTGGGTTTGAAAGCATGCGTTGCACTCTTTTTCCCTTAGATCGGGTTTTTTCCTAAATGGGTTTTACCGGCAAGGTTTTTAACGAGGCAACACCTATATGCTACCTAAGGAACAGTCAACAAGTATTCAAGGCTTCTTTTAGATCAGCCTCGAATACTGGGGGGCATGACCCTCGGAGGTCACATTTTCGGGAAAGATATTTCACGCCTAATAGGGCCTCGATAGGAGAACTTTGTAATGGGCCAAACGGTCAAACGAACCGTGTCCATATAGAATAGTCGAGCCCCAACGGCAAAACATGTACACATGTATCAACTATTTGAAGAAGCATTCTGGTTATATCAAAAATACTTTGTGTCTCATACGAGCTCTACACTTACAATCCTACGGGAAGCGGCTCACGGGCCAAAGCACCCCGAAATACCCGGTGACTGTCATTGACAGTCAATACATCCGAGTCATCGAAAATTCGGATTCATAAGACCTCAAAGAGGCACCCCCTCGAAACGAAGGCCAAGGCCAATTTACTCAGGGACTAACTTTTCGAACAAGTTTGGAAAGTTATCGGGAAACAAGTCCAAGCGACAACCCGAAGGCTACGACCATACCAAAGACTACGATCATATTAAGGCTACGGCCAAAATAATGTGATTCGGAGACGTTCGATTTCCGCTATAAAAATTAAAGGCCTTCAAACATTGAGAAACCGGTTAAGTCAGGCTACCCCCGGCAAAAGCAAAATATAAGGGGCTTCGATGAATTCGTCCCCCGAAAAATCTAAGGGCTTCGATAAATCAGCCCTCGAATAATCCAAAGGCTTCAATAACACCAGCCTTTGGAAAACCCTTAAGAGGTATTCGATTATTTCTACACAAAAGAAATGACTAATAAGGTTCCGATACGTCGAGCCTTCGAAAGACCCAACAGGTACAAAAACACATACTAAGGCATAACTAAAATTTCACTAAGTCTTTTAGCCGAAATGAGAGAAAAATTATATAGCCATTTTAGAGGCCGGAACGACCCAATTTAAAGAGCCTAAGGGCCAATTCTAAAAAGAAGCCTAAGGGCTGATATACAAGAGCCTAAGGGCCAGCTTAAAAGAAATATAGGGCCAAAGGCTTATGGGAGTCTGAGACCCCGTTCTCATTTAACTCGGACCCAAAGGCCTCGTTACCCCGAGCTTGCATTAACTTGATTTTACGTTCGGCTCGGGGATCATCTAAAACCCTAAGGGGTATGATCTTGGGCAATAAAAGCCTAAGGGCTTATTACGAGTCTAAACCGATACCCGAACTTAGCATTTGAATCATCAGAATTTTTCATAAACGGGGACAAAATAAAAGTCAACACAAATCAAGGAAAGAGCAAAAAGTTACTTTATATTCATTAGGGAAATTTACAGAACATATTACAACGCCCACAAGGGGCCCTTGTACAAAAAGGAACCTAATCTATTTTGGGGCCACGTCCCCGGGAGTGTTGTCTTCATCTTTAGCGGCTTTATCTTCAGGAGTCTCTTCCCCTTCGGGAGCATCTTCTTCACTTTCCTCGTCCCCGGAGCCATTCACCACGTCCTTGTCATGCGAGGAGACAAGAAACCTAGCATCGGTTTCCCGCGCCTATTCTTCGGTTACCTCCTCGGCAAGGTAGAACCCCCGAGCATGGATTTCCACGAGAGTCTCCCTCCGGGCTTGGCACTTATACAATTCATTGCTCCGTCTTGCCCGGTCGGAGGCCTCCCTCAACTCAGCTTTTACGGTCGCGGCTTCTCTCATGTATATAGCAATGGATTTATCAGCCGCAACATTCGTCTTCTCAGCTTCGGCCTTAGCTTGTACAACTTCAGCCTTAGCCTGTGCAACTTCGGTCCGGGCTTTAGCTAGTTCGGCCTCCAACCCCTCGATTTCCCTGGCCTGAGCTAAGCCCTTCGCTTCAGCACCTCAAACCTGAGCTTCAGCCGAGGCCAGTTGGGCCTTAACAGCTTCATTTTCGGCAGCAAATTGATCCATGTTCTCCTTCCACTGATGGCAATCAGCCCGAACTCGATCTACCTCGCCCTAGAGCTGCCAATCATGTTCAGCTTTTGCTGCAGCTGAGACATCGAAGTATTAGCCTCCGAAGTAGGGCCAAGAATGCCGAACTTTGTTAAAATCACAGTTACCTGCTCATCTAGTTCGGACTCTCTTTTTCGAGCTTTAGCCAATGATGTTCGAAGATCCTTAAGCTCCTCTTCTTTCTGGCTACAGAGGAGCCTCAAGGACTTTTCTTCGCCTGAAACCTTCTTGAGCTCGGCCTCACATTGGCTCAGCTCAGCTCAGCTCTAAACTTTGCAACGTTCTGTACATGAAATAAGGACATATCAGTCGAAAGAAAAGAAAGAAAAAATTACAATATTAAAGGAAAATGCTTACCCGGATGAGGATACGTTGAGCCTCTTCGAAAAGGGAGGATGCATCATTAAATTCATTAGCATCCTCGACCCCAGCATAGCAACCCTGAAAAGGATCGTCTTTGATGACCTTGATTGGGTCGGGCATATGCATAGTGTTGGCTTCTTCGATCGCCTCCTCAGAATAAGTTGGCAATGAAAGGAAGTGACCCGTTGTTGCGGCCCCGAGCTCTTCACTCGGAGCGTTCTCATTATCATTGGGGGTCTCAGCATCTACCCCCTCCGGTATGGTTGTTGAAGGCGGAGGGACAATCTCGACCTCTGAAGACGCAGGGGCCTTGCCCGTTCCTTCCTTCGGGACATCCGCACCTCGGGATGAGGATTCTGGTTCGGAGGTCTTGGCGGCCTCGACCGATTTCTCGATTCGAGCCACCATAGCTGACCCTTCATCATCTTTCTCTTCATCATTTGGGGAATTTTGGGCTGAGTCCGTGCCCGTTTGTACGTACCTTTTCCGCAGCCTTCGAGCGGGGGTTTTCTTGTCTTGAGGGTCTTCGGGTTTCGAGACCCTTTTTCTCTTTTTGTCTTTCTCGGACTTCGGGTTGGAAGGCTTGGTTTTTCCCCAGGCGGGGCCGACCTCATCTCGGACGCATCTCCAAGGCCTGTGTAGGCAAACGTAAGTAAGTGAGAACGCCGCCAAATGTATGGAAGGTGTTGAAACTATAGAAAATCACTTACCGTGGTTCTTGGCCTCCCACTGGCCCTTCGCTAATTCGTGCCACTTACGCTTGTCATAGGAAAAAGTGGCAGCTAACTTTCTGACCCAATCCTCGAGGTTGGGCACTGTTAGGGGCGCCCAAGCATTGGCTATCAAAAGTAAGATAAGAGCGTTATGGAATATGAAAGAATTTGAATGGATACAAGAAATACGGACTCCACTTACGGTTAAAGTTCCACCTCTCCGGGAACGATATTTTCTCCTCGGGGATGATGTCCGAAGTTCTTACTCTAACAAATCGGCTCATCCAACCCTGATCTTTGGTTTCGTCGGTGCTGGCAAAGAAGGATTTCGTTGTTCGGCGCTGCAGCTTGACGATCCCTCAAAATAACTGGGGCCGATACAACCGAACCAGGTGGCTGAGGGTGAATTCAAAACCCTCGGCCTTTTCAAAAAAATACTGCAACATGATCACGATACGCCAGAAGGAAGGGTGGATTTGACCGAGGGTGACTTCATACGTCTTGTAGAAGTTGATCATCACCGGATCGAGGGGGCCTAGTGTGAAGGGGTAAGTGTAAACACTCAAAAATCCCTCCTTGTGGGTAGTTATGCTTTCGTCAGGCCTCAGGATCTGAACCTCGACCTCGTCTCCCCATCGAAAATCCTTCTTTACTTCCTTCATGAGCTGCTTCGTTATCAGGCTAATGTATCGGGATACGTGCTCGCATCGGCCTTCGACATCTGGAGGATTCTCGATACCAAAATCTTTCTTGATGATGCAATCACCGGGGGTGATTTTCTCAAGTGTTGTTGGCACCACCGGTTTGGCCAGCCTAGATGCAGAGGAAAATGATGCTTTATCCTTTTTAGGGACCGTCTTGGAAGTTTTGGCCATGATTATAAGCTAGGTATTACCAATGCACAGGGGTGTGGTGTTTCAGGCAAGAGCTTGGTGTTTTCCGGTGCTTAAAGAGGCGAAGGAAATGGGTAATTGGAGAAAGAGATGAAGATGGCAAAGGGAAGAAGAAAGAGTAAAGTTCTTTACTTGGAGGAATCGCCTCATATTTATAGAACGGGCAATGACGGTTCGGCAGCATTAGTGGCCAACCAATACTGGCATGCATTCAATGTTTTTGCGGAAGCGGACCGATGGGACGTTTCGGTCACTTCGAACATTTGCATCACCGGGACGACGTCATCACTAAGGACTTTGGGAATCCAAATCTTTTCGTATCATTTCATTCTAAGAAACGCGGGGACTATCTGTATACAGTCAAAATCAAGGAGCCCGATTTCGAAGTCTTAAGTTGGGCTATGAGTCCGAGTCCGAGCGACTCAAAGTAGAGGTCGGACCCCGCTGAAAGATACATACCTCGAGGAAGCAGATTGAAGGCTTGGAACGACCTCCATCGAGTGCAGCACAATCTCGAAGTCAATCAAGAAAGGGCGGGAATTTCTCAAGGACACGTGGACCAGGGCATAAATTAAAGGATAAGATTTGTACGAAATGGTACAGGTCCGTACTAGGTTGTTATACACATGTACCTGTATGGGTCAAAATCTGACCGTAGTGCCCGTCCCCTAACACCAAGAATGATGGGAGGTCGACCAAGCTGGGATCCCGCCCAGGTGGCGAAATAGCAAAGAACAACTCGACCATCCTCGGAGTCAAACCATCGAAAGCATGTTGATCAAAGACCATTAAATAAAAGTCTTAGGAACTATATATATATATATATATATATACATATTCAGAAAGAAAAAAGGGACTTTTGGGAAGCAATAAAGGGACAATTGACGAGAGAAAAGGAGGAGAGAAAAAGAAGAATCTCTGGAGGATGAACAGTTGCTTCACTTTTCTTCTTTACTCCTTCATTTACAATTCTTTTTCACCTCAGATGTAAGCTCATCTCTCGTTTTTGATGTAAAATTATCATATCAACAAATCTAATATGTTCCTACCTTTCGTTATTTCTCGCTGCATAAGTTTGAATCTGAAGTTAATTATGCTTGGCTAAGATTTACCTTCTTTATTATTGATAATTGAAGTTGGCAAAAGAGTCTTAAACTTTTTGTTCAAACAATTTGGCGCCGTCTGTGGGGATTTCTTAGCCAAATTTCCTAGTTTCCTTCAGATCCAAAACCGGCAAAATATAACCACCCACCCGAAAGAGTGGTAAGTAAACCTCAAATGCTAATCCAGATCAGGCTGCTACATAAAAGCAGAAGTTACAACCAATATCCACGCAACGCCCACACATGAGGGGACGACACCTGCTACGCAATCCTATAAGAGAATGGGCACATCCTGCCCTACTCTCACATCCCCCCCATATCAGATGATCCATGAACAAAGTACGACATGTCTCCCTTGTTGTGGGTACAAATCAGACGAGATCGAACCAGGACTCGATTTCAACACCACATCAGCTAAGGCAAACCCAACCCACGCGGAGCTAGGGCACCTCTAAAATTATGGAGGAGCTGAATACGGCCACCAAATCTAAAAACCCCCGTGCACCGACTCATTGGATCGAGGTAAGGAAAATCTCAATTTGGTTTACCCTCTGTTGTCTGTTTAAACAGGAACACAAGCGTCGTACGGGCAATCGAGCAAAGGAGCATTCCAACTAGAGACAATGGAAGGAAAACTACTACAAAACAACTGGAATGTCGCCCAACTCAAACACTTCAACTTTTGAAAAATGACGCCCCTCAAGTCGTATTCTTTTTCCCTTACCCGGGTTTTATCCCAATTGGGTTTTCTCGGGGAGGTTCTAAATGAGGCGATGAGGGGGACGTCTCTAAGTTCAAGGTATAATTCATCGCCCTGCCTACCGACGAACTCTCCAGGACAAACGATGAAGGGACTAGATATAGGGAAATTCCAATATATGCATGAAACGAACGCATACCGCACCCCCCAGTTAGCAAAACAGCAACATTTTATACTCCCCGTCATCATACTCCAATGCAAAAAAAATTAAGCAAAATGGGACTCACCCAGGGAATGCAAAAGTTAAGCAAAACAGGGACTCCCCCAGGGGACACCCAAAATTCTCTAAAAAAAATGGTTGTATCGAGTACGCCAGGATCCGCTCCGATGTCTACACAGACGGTATGGTAGCCAATGATTCGCCAAAACCTGACAATGAAATAACAAAAGAGAAGAGTTCGACCTCGTTCGAATCATAACGGGTTAACATTTCGACATTAGCTCGAAATAACACCCCTTCGGCCAAGGGCCATAGCCAAGAGAAGAGTTCAACCTCGTTCGAATCATAACGGGTTAACATTTTGACATTAGCTCGAAATAACACCCCTACGGCCAAGGGCCATCGCCAAGAGAAGAGTTCGACCTCGTTCGAATTTTTGGCTCGAGTGTCGGCCCTGCGAGCACTTTCAATTCCAGCATGTCGACTGAAAGCAAAAACAAAAAGAGAAAAGAGTCGGTAAAGGTCAAGGTCGCCAAAAACAAAAGGCACACGAAAAAGAACAAAGAGGAGAAACTTACCCTCAGGCCATAGCAACCACTTCATGCATCAAATCAACGTCACGGACGTCCCGAAGAGCCTCGTACTCTGCGGCAGAGCACAAAAGGTCAAACTGCGACACCAAGTCTTCCGTGTCCCGTAGAAGGTTAATCTCCAACGGAATCTCAAGTATGCAGGACGGTCCTCCCGCTCTTACCACCGTGCGGGTAAGGCCCTCCTCGAACATTCTAACATCATCAGGATCAAGATCAGATTCAGACTCGTAGTCGTCGACCACGACACCCTTTCCCCTCTCTGCAGCTGAAGAAGAAGCACGACTCGGTCCGGAAGACGAAGGCCCACCCAAAGTGGCAACAGCGGCCTCGGGACCCCGACTTCCCGTCATAGTAGTCGGTTGATCAATCACAGTAGCCTAAGCCTCTGCCGTCGGGGTGGTCTCGATCGCCGGGTTTACCTCTGCGCCCGGGTTAGCACCACCACCCACTTCAGACACTGCCTAGGGAAGGTCGCCCTCTGTATATACTGCGGCTCAAGAAGCCATTTCGGATTCCACTCGCCGCCTCTTCGACGAACCCTCCCCATCCTCAGCACGGGAAGATTCACCCGTTGAGCGGGCAGTAGGAGCCGGAGTCCCAGGTTGGGGAGCAATTCCATGCACACGGCTCAGGTCGTAGGTTTGACTGGAGTAGCCCTCGATGTAGGTCGGGTAGCAGACCTCGATATAGGCCGAGCGGAAGATGTCGATCGACAGAATGCAAGCGAAGGAGCCTTCGTCCTTCGCACTCTCCCTGTTAACAGTATTGATCGCGTAAGAAACGAGATCAAATTGCAAGGAGAAAAATAGAGAAGCTGCGCAAGTCACTTACCAGTAAGAGGCTTATGCCTGTATTTCTCATAGAAGGACGCCCATTCGCGAACCCCCACCGTATAGGGAAGAATGGCATTCACCCATTCGCAGATATCGTCAACAGGCGTAGGAGGTAATTTCTCGGCTGCAAAAGTAAAAACGAATTAACAACACTGCCCAAGGGAAAAGGATCGACCACCACTCCGACATGAGATACAAAAAAACTTACGTGCGAAGTTCCACCTCTCAGGGAACCCTGCCGAATCTGTCATAAGATGCTCGGTCCGCACATAAAAGTAGCTTTCCTATAAACGGCAATTGGCTCTATCATCCATCTTCACCACCAGATTTTTCGTTCCTCGATGGCGCATGTGGATCATCGTGCCTCGAATAAGTTGAGGGGCAAAAATATTGACCATATGCCCCAGAGTGATCTCCCGACCGGCAAGCTCCGCGAATTTGAGCAGCATGAGAAACAGCTTGTATACGTACGACGAAAGTTGAGCCGGGCCTACTTCATAGAAATGGCAGAAGTCTACCACCAAAGAAGGGAGAGGAAGCGTATGCCCGACAATAAAAGGGTATGCGTAGAACAAATAGTATCCTGGGCGGTCAAAATGTACAATATCATCTCCCACCGCCGATAACATCTCGACATGGTGCGGAATCCCCCATTTGGTCTTAAGCTCCGCAATCGCCGCTTCATCCATAATAGAGGAAACAGGCTCCGGTTCCTCTCCGGCAGGGCTGTTAAAATCGGTCCATAACTTCCCCGGACGGGGCAATATTTCGGTCGCTATTGGAACCCCCTCATCCTCTGCCATCTCTACTCTTCCGGAAGCAAGAGCGTCATTTTACGGTACCGAAACTTCGGCAAGTCTGTCAGCGCGGGAAGAAGTACCAGCCATTTGTCTCAATTGAATAGAGTGAATGAGCAGGGGAAGTAAGAGGGAAGACAGCAACGACAATTTCCGACTAACAAGAGAGTGAACTAAATATCTGAAGTATCGGAGAAGGTAAAGACTCGTAAATTCCTTTGATAGATCGAAAAGTGTGGTAGTAGAATGGTGTTTTCCCCTATTTATAAGAACATAAATGCCCCGAGCGGGAAACCCGAGAGTCGCCAATCAAAACTGATAGGGCACAAGAAACGGTTCAATCCATAAGGAACGTGTGTCATGATGACAGTGACTACAAACGACGATTCAGATCAACACAACGGTTTAACTCCGAACGGATGTGACGGTCCAAGGGTATCATTGAAGCGTCACGCCATCGCTTCGATCTAAAAAACCTCCCTCAAGGCGTACACATCCAGATTTCTCCTAACTTTCGAATCGACAGAGTCCGCCCGTCGAACCCGCTAAGAGACGACCTCGACGGACGGAGGGACTAACTGTATGGGTCAAAATCTGACCGTAGTGCCCGTCCCCTAACACCAGGAATGATGGGAGGTCGACCAAGCTGGGATCCCACCCAGGTGGCGAAATAGCAAAGAACACCTCAGCCATCCTCGGAGTCAAACCATCGAAAGCATGTTGGTCAAAGACAATTGAATAAAAGTCCTAGGAACTATATATATATGGGGGTAAGCTCAGAAAGAAAAAAGGACTTTTAAGAAGCAATAAAGGGACAACTGACGAGAGAAAAGAAGGAAAGAAAAAGAAGAATCTCTGGCGGATGAACAGTTGCTTCACTTTTTCTTCTTTACTCATTCATTTACAGTTCTTTTTCACCTCAGATGTAAGCTCATCTCTCGTTTTTGATGTAAAATTATCAAATCAACAAATCTAATATGTTCCTACCTTTCGTTATTTCTCGCTGCATAAGTTTGAATCTGAAGTTAATTATGCTTGGCTAAGATTTACCTTCTTTATTATTGATAATTGAAGTTGGCAAAAGAGTCTTAAACTTTTTATTCAAATAGTATTAATAGAATTTTTTACCACAATTAGGAATGTACTATATTGGGGTTTTCTCCTCCTATATAAAGGAGACCCCAATCATTTTGTAAGGACCATCTCAGATTATTCACTACAATAGAACATTCTACTCTGCTTTCCTTGTTCAACCTGCTCAACAATTATTCTTCAGCTTTATTGTCTTTACTTTATTGTTCATACTTTATTGTTCTTAGCTGACCTCGAGGTCCCTGGGATAACCGAGCTCGAGGCCCCTATTGCTCCATCAACACTGATTTGGTTCATCATTTCTTCCTACTTAATCTTAATATTACTTGCATAATCAATAGTATTAGAATATATCACATATCTTTAAAATCACAAATTATCTTTAATTGTTGCCTACATTTTTCGAGGTAAACATTGACATTTCTACAATAAATTATTTAAAGTAAATATATAAGAAATAAAATTGTAAAAGTTAAAACCACCTCATCTCTAGACCTAAAATTTACACTGTTTTGTGCAACATAACCACCAAAGGATGTGGTGCAGTGGATGGGACTGCTCTTCCCTTAACCAGAGGTCTCGGGTTCGAGCCCTGGGTATGGATCCTTGGTAGGGAGCGCTTCCCCCGAGTGGGGCCCTATGTGGCGCGAATCCGAATATAGTCGGGCTCCAATGCGGGTACCGGACACCGGATGGGAAACCAAAAAAAAAAAGGCCGGAGCTTTGCCAATCTTGCAAACTTTACTAGGGTTACACAACTAAATAGTGAAGAAAAATGGGGAAGAACTGTAATATCGAAAAGTCGGAGGGTCTAAAGGACACGTTATGGGGCTTTTGTCAATCTCGAATACTATCTAGGGTTTATATATATTTTCCTCTTATAATCGCAGTAGCTTCTATTGGTCTGATTCTCTACCCAAAACACAAGCAGTAGTTGCATATAGCGTTGGATCAGATTTAGGAATCAAGATGGACAAGAGTATGATTGGAGATTTGGATTCGCTACCTGAAGCAGATAAGCTTAAAATGGCCGCCATGATTGACCAGCTCCAAATCCGTGACAGGTTCTTACATTTACCCTTTCCGTTTGATATTTATATGCACTTTTTTCACTTGGTGCAATAAATAGGAAACGAATATCCTAAAGGTGTCAAAAGGAATTAGGTTAATTAATCAAAACCACGATTTACTGCTTGCTGTGCCATTAATTCATGCTTATATTTTCTTAGCCGGTTTAAGCTAGCATTTAGAATTTTAACCTATGCACCTTTTCTTATTCCCTAAAGCTGATTTTATATTTCTTTCACTTAATATTTAAATTAAGAATGGAGAGTATTTGGTAATTTGTTCGAATGGTGGTTTTGGAAAGATTGGATCAATGTATATAAGTTAATTAGGCAGTCTATTCAGCATGATGTTTGCTGGTCTTATACTCCTAGGAGCAGCAATCAGCGCTGATTTGTGTTGGATGGTTGTATACTGCTAGTCTTATACTCTAAATGCAAATAAGTCTTCACAAGTTGATTTGGATTTAGTTGTTCTGGAGGCAGAGAAAATGATGGAGGACAGAAGCTAGTAATATATTGACATTACAAAGTAGAAATCGATGATAACTCTAGGGCTTCAGAAGCATAGCTTTCCTAGAGAGCTGTGATGTTTGTAAATATGAGAGAGAGAGAGAGAGAGAGAGAGAGAGAGAGAGAGAGAGAGAGAGAGAGAGAGAGAGAGAGAGAGAGCTATGGTGTGTGTGTGCGCGCGCGCGTGTGTGTTTGTTTGTGCACGCATGTGCATGAATACACACACACACATATTAAGTGAATAGTTACTGTCTAGTGCTACCCTCTTACGGCAGAGCTAATTTGTAATGAGAAGCTGATATGCTGTCTACGCAAGGCAAAGAACTCAACCTATTTTGCACCTAGGTTTAAGCTTGCCTCAAGCAAACATTTTGCATCCCCCCACAGCATAAGTCTAGTTTCATTAGTTTAAATCCAAATAAAGACTTGAAGATGTACACATAATCTGCACTATTGTGCAATCAGCCATGAACTTAGCTAGTGTAGACTGTAGTTAATGTGTTATTTTGGCTAGTTTATTCTATCACATTAGATACTTAGGCAGATGCTTAAGAAGAATCCACTGAGGAATGTGGGAGTACTGTGTTCTTGCCAAGAATCTGCTGGATGGGGTTTCCTGGCTTGTGGCATAGTTTTGAGTTTAATCCTTGGAAATAATCAGCTAATTCTGTTGTGGCCTGTGAGGTTAAGATCTCCAATGTGTGAGGTTGAAATCTCTATCAACCTTGAGCTATTTTTCGGTTCAATGAAGCTTTTGCAGGCATGCCTCGTTGGTTAGCAGCAAACTTATTCGTATCGTACCTTTTGAGCGTAATAAGCTAATTTTGCTGGATTGAGTAATTGTTATTGTAGGCCATATCTTGGTAGTGAGCCACATCACCTATTCGGTATTCATGCCATGAGTTTTTGAGAGTCCAAGCCCTTTCTTGAAAATGAAACTATAGAAAGTAACTTTTATGAAGCCCTTCTCATGGTGCGGAATGAATTAACCTTTTTTATTAGAAGGCTTCTAAAAAGTTGTAACATTTTGTTCGAAATACTGAAATGCTTCTGGAGTAAATAGTATGCACAGTTTGTCAAACTTGGTGGAAAACAACGGAAGATTCAACCAAGAGGCACATGCACATCTTGTACATAATTTGTTGATGCCATCTTCATGTTTATTAATGATATTTGTTGACTTGTCAAAATAATATTGGAGTACTCTCTGGGAAGGATTCTGTTAAGAACACACGGCAAAATATGATTAAAAGAATTAAAAATCTGGGAGGCTATCTGAGCTTTACGTAGTTCACATCAAATGTGTATACTATGTGATAAGTAGCAAATAAAATTTCTAATCAAACATCCAACTGTATTGATCTTAAGTTTGTACTGAATATGCAATTGTCAATTCCTGTTCGGATACTGATACACAAGGGAAAGGACATAGGTAAGTTGCAACATTTCACCTCCGTTAGCTCGTCTATCAGTTCTGCTCCACTGATGTGCATATTTTGTTGCATATGCTGGAAAATAGTAATTTGAGAATTGAGAAAATGAAAATAATATTTACCTTGATAGTCATAAATTAGAGACATCAGAGTAGTTGAAACTGCTATATAGTAAAAGGAAATTCAAAAAGGATTGATTCTGTAAACAAAGAATGAAATAAACTAAAATATCTTAAAGCAGAAACTTGAAGGAAATTGAAGACATTATTTTATTCTCTTACTTCCTGTCTCTTTTAATATTTTCTCATGGTATAGTATTGTAACTCTAAAGCCTCGTCTCTTTTGTCTCGAACAATTGCAGCTTGAGAATGTACAATTCCCTGGTTGAAAGATGTTTCACGGATTGTGTAGACACTTTCAAACGCAAAACTTTGGACAAACAGGAGGAGACCTGTGTCAGGCGATGTGCTGAGAAGTTCTTGAAGCATTCTATGCGTGTGGGTATGAGATTTGCAGAGCTTAACCAAGGCGCACCAACACCAGATTAAAATGCTTCTAGTTTATGCCTGCAATTCAACTCCTCATTACCGTAGGCATTGTCTATTGTGGGTTACTTAAGTAAGGAAAAGGAGGTGGAAGTTCCATGCATATCCTTCGTTTTTGGATCAACAGCTTTCCTCGTCAGATCAATTAGTATACTGTACTTTTACTTCTCAATCCCAAAATATTTCGAGTGAAAAATATTAGAAACTTGAACAGTAGAACTGGACTAGATTGCAGGTCATTTGCTGTTACCATAGCATTCTTTTTTGGCAGCATTCAGGAAAATAATGTGGTATTCAATTTAGTCAAGAATGCAGTTATGTTGCCTTTTTCGCTGTTTATGCTATTTAATGAACTTGAAGTTGATAGAGCTCAATTATTAATTAAAAAAATAAGAATTTGATATAGCTTAGTGGAAATTGTTGCTCCTTGATTGTCCCTGATTGTTACCCCCCTGTTCCAGTTTATCTGAACTTATTTTCTTTTTGGTCTGTACCAAAAAGAATGATCCCTTTCTAAATTTGGTACAATTTAGCTTAAACTTACGATTCTACCCTTAATGAGAAGCTTTTATAACCACACAAATACTTAGGACCCCTTTTTGAATTGTTACACAAATTCCAAAAGTCGTTCATTTTTTCTTAAATTCTGTGCCAGTCAAACATGTTCACATAAATTGGAATGGAGGGAGTACTATTTGATGCCACTTTTCTCCCTTTTTCCGTATCGTCTTTTGTCTCCCTCTCCTTTCTTTCTTTCCCCTCTTTCTTCTTCTTCTTTTTCCCTTTTCTTCCTTTCCACTTTTTTTTAGCCGATGGTGTATCAGAAATAATTTTTCTACCTTTCCATGTATGGTTAAGGTCTGCGTGCACACTACCGTTTTTAGACCTCACCTGTGGAATTATACTGGATATGTTTGTTGTATAGCTTAGTTATGGAATTGAATTCATCTATTTTGCCTACCTTCCACATAAGGGTTGTCAAATAAACACGGTTGCCCTTGATAATCAACTTTATTTTGGTTTCTGATTAGATACTAGTGATTCATGTTATGTCTTTTTCCCAAAAGTTAAAGCAGTGTTTCTTCCGGCAAATTACTTTGGACGGAATTTTGCAACTTCGATCGTCTATGTTGGAAGGTGTTTTCGAAGTGGCTAAATTTGCAAAAGTTCATAAACTTTCATTAGGCATTAAATGGGTTCCCAAAATTGACTATTTGTGCACTTTTTCCCACTATATGGAAGTTATTGGCCATTTTAATTCCGATTCGCATTCCGGGGACTATTTAAGGAGAAAGCATTACTATCAAGAGATTTTTCATTTTTACAAGTTCAAATTGAAGATCTCCGGTTATGGTTGAAGGAATACTCATTACATTTATGGTGGCCGGCCTATGGAATCACTTTCATATATTCACCACGACTAAATTCCCTATTTATCATACTAAGTTGGCGTTTAGTTTAGACATAAGAATTGTAAAATTTAATCAAGTGAAAATGTATTTGAAAATTAAAGTTATATTTGGACATAAATATAATTTTGGGTTAATTTTGAATTTTTGTGAGTGATTTGAGTGAAAATTTTGAAAAACAGTTTTTTTGGAGTTTTTCAAACGGAAAAGGGTCATGTTTGTCCCTGTACTCTTCAAAAATGGTTATATTTGTCCTTCGTTATATTTTTTTGATATTTTTATCCTTACCGTTATACTTTAGGATCATATTTGTCCCTGTACTCTTCAAAAAAGGTCACATTTGTCCTCCGTATACTTTTTGATATATTTATACTTACAGTTATACAGTAGGATCATATTTGCTCCTCGTCCATTAAATCTTTCCTACATGGCGCCTATATGGACTTCTTTTTCTTCCATTTTAAATATGGTCACCTATTTAAGATAATATAACTCGCCCACCCAAATTAAATATGATCACCTATTTAAGATAATGTTCTTTTTCAGCTCCATGTTTTTCGGATAGCAGCGGTAACATATGGGCAAACAAGAACTTTGAACTCAAAACCACTAATCTGATACAACTCACAATTATTGCAGTAACCAAAGTAAATTACGAGAAGTTGCACAACAACGGAGTTAATGACAAAGGTCAGTGCTTAAAATAGAGCACTAACAGAAGCCTAAAACTCGAAGAAAACTTTCAAGTTTATTTAAGAAAATGTCAAGATGAGTGAAGATTTGAATAGTGCCTATAAGCGAGACTGAACCGAGTTGTTGCCGTCGGATGAATTAAAGGTAACACTTCACTCGTTGTCCAAAATTTTCTCGCTCGGACTTGATTTGATAGGTTGTCGCTGCTATCCGGAAAATATGGAGTTGATCCGGATAAGAGAGATGGACGAGTGGGGGATTGGGAATTAGGATTTCTGTTTATTTTAGTTAGTGGGTCTGGTTTAATTGGGAGGCGGGTTAAATTATCTTAAATAGGTGACCATATTTAAATAGGAGGAAAAAGAAATCCACATAGGCACCATGTAAGAAAACAAAGGTGGAACACAGGGATTTAATGGATGAGGGGCAAATATGATCCTAAAGTATAACTGTAAGGATAAATATGCAAGAAAGTATAACGAAGGGCAAACGTAACCCTTTTTGAATAGTACATGGATAAATATGATCCTAAAGTATATAAATATATCAAAAAAGTATAACGAAGGGAAAATATAACCCTTTTTGAAGAGTACAGGGGCAAATATGACCCTTTTTCGTTTTTCAAATTTTCGAAAAATTTTAAAATTCACTTTAACTGAAAATTGAAATTTTGATGACAAACGCTGATTTAGTAAGTAATTTTTTTTCAATAAAGGTAAAAAAGAAAAAAACGGGCTCTAAATTGTAGCCGTGGATCAACCATCAAGGAGATAGCCACTCGGTTAAGACTTATCCATCAAATCAACGCGAAAATTTCCAATCCAACGGTGTAAAATTACCCAGGAATATCTAAACCGATGAACATGTTATTCAACGTATATCCACTGAAGTGAGCCGTTTGAGGTTCAAACTTTCTTTTCGTAACCTACACGGGAAACCGTTAACGCCGTTACGGCACTCGCGTTAAATCTGTCATAATTCCAAGCAACAAAATGTTTAACGGCTACCAAACGGCCCCGTCGGTGACCCCCTTGATATATTCGTTATGTACAAAACCTTATATTTTTGTTTAATATTATGAAGATTTACTTTTCTCTAAAATTCAACGGGCAAAATTTATTTTAGCTCAATTCATCTCTTAATCTCTCTCTCTCTAGGGAACTGAGAGATTTATTATTAGGTTTTGAATGAGCTTAAATATAAGGTCAGTTTGCTGTTAACTTCTTAAAATTGCGTTAAAAGTATCAGTTTATTTACTCTATTTTTTTTTTTATTGATTTTTGATCAATTTAGTTTCAGCTTTATTTTATTCAACCTGTATAGCTTGGTTAATCTGAATCGATTTTTGGTTATTTTGTTGAAAAGTTAATGTTTGGATCGGTTTTTTTTAATGGAATATATTGCTTTGAGTTTTTTGCTTACTTATAATTTTGATCTGAAAATCGAAATATGATGTTCGGGTTGAGTTATATACATAAAAATTATTAGGTTTCTAATAAAGTTGGGATTTTTTCATTGAATTTTGCTATTGGATTGGTGATTTAAGGTTTTTGAGTTGTGAAGCATGGATGAATTGAAAATAGAGGATTGCTGTACCGAGAATAAGCAATCAACGGCTGCTTCAGCTTCTTCGGTTTCTGAAAATAGTGGCAGTGTAACTGTAAAGTCATTGGAAGTATGCAGCCCGACGCCTACATCACCAGCTCATCGGTAAATATTGTTTGGTTCTCTATATATGATTTCCTAGATTAGAACCAGCATATTTGACCTTGTATACTTGCTAATAATAGTTTTGAATCTGAACATTGGGAGAGCATACTTGCGAGTTTTGATTTCAAAGTTTATCTGAAGTTTATATTTTCTTTTTCGTAGATGACTTTTAAGTACCATTCTTTGGTACTTCGGGTAAAGTTTGGCTTTTTTTAAAGTGGAATCCCTAGTCATGAGATGGTATAACACTCCAATTAATTCTGTTTCACACCTTAATTTAGGTCATTTGTGAATTAGATTAGAATTTAGTACTACTTTGTGGCGTATGAAAGTGATTCAGCAGCTGAATAGCATCAAAATGTCAAGATTTTCTGTCATGAAGACAATAGATTATTAGAGTCGAAATGTCATGCAATTTTTTCTCCTGTCATCTCCTTCATTCAGTCACATAGCGGATTCACGGTCATGTGAAATATCATGTTTCTCTATTGAGGGGTGTTTGAAGTTCACGGTGTTTCTGCTGCTAATTTTTTGGTTTTGAATGGCTGTGGCAAGATATAGATGTAGAGTAGTGATTGATGCTTATTGGTTTTGGCATTTTGTGATTCTTGCTTCCATCTGGACCACATGTAAATAATGAGATCCTTACAATGAGTTGATTTTTGCAGGAGAACCACTGGTCCAATTAGACGAGCAAAAGGTGGTTGGACTCCTGAAGAGGTAAGTAGTTTTTTGTATATGCATGATACAATCTTCTGGTGTAAGATAGCCCAATAGCCTAAAAGCTCAAGCCCTCAGGCTATAGTGAGTGGCAGTTCTCAAGTTCAATAGTGGATACTACTAAGTTACTAATGAAAAATCGTAGGATTGGAAAAGTTGGTTTCTGGTGGAACACTTTTTCTAATGAGTTTGTTTGTGCTTCTACAGCCCCATGGAATATAAACATTAATGTGCTCTATTCCTAGAATTTCTTATTTATTGTTGCTTGTCTTTTGTATGATTAATTCAGCTTTTGGTTTTACTTTGAGGAATCATGCATTGATTAGATAAATTTCCCAATGCCACAGGATGATACTTTGAGAAGGGCTGTTGCAGTTTACAGGGGGAAGTGCTGGAAGAAAATAGGTATAATTTCTTTGCTAGTTGTTTTGGAAGTTATTAAAGATTGAACAATCTTCAGCAGCTAGTTCCTTCATTACCTATCACAGATTTAAAACTCTTGTGCTGCAAAACTTGTTTTTTTTATAAGGTAATAAATTTCATTAAAGAATGGAAAACACATTCCCGAATACAAGGAGTATACCAAAAAGTAGAAAGCCTTGAAAAAAACATGGGAGATGCATGTCTGCTGTCCCTTTTCCCATTTCAAAATAGCAGGCAAAAGTAAATGTCCATGCATATAAATATTGCTTATGAACTGTGATTCGAACACACTGACACTCATCTTTGAAAGTTGATGTTGTTGAATATCAGAGGTTGTAATATGATTACTATGGAACCCTATTTCTACAAATAATATCGAATAGGAAAATGATTCTATGCCAAGATAGGGAGCAATATTTGACCGAAAGTAAGCTACTACACTTGCAGTAAAAATCATATTAGGTTGATTAAATAAGGGATCTCTAACCACTTATTATCATATGACTCTATAAGCTGGGAATAAAGCACATAAGATCTGAGGTGCCACTAGGTGTAAAAGTCAATCTAAGTACTCGGGGAAGAGTTTAGCTTAAGTACTCAGTAAAAACCATATTAGGTTGATTTCTTAATTGGCTTGCTGTAAATCCTCCATGACGAATTTAACCTAGGGCAAATCATTTGCTTTCTTTGCTTTGCTCTGATACATCATCCTTCCCAGAGACCAGCAGAGTCTTCTTTCTTGGCTAAACGCAAAAGGTCCCATGGCTGGCTTGCCTCTCTCTAGGTTGACCTTTTTGCTTGAACTAGTGGTATTTTACTCGTGCAGTGGTGTAGCCCATGGTGCAGTCAGCTATGATATAGTCAACCTTCTTCTTTAGCTGTACATAGATTTCTTGGAGGAGATAGTTGATTTGTTGTTGATTAATATGGCAGTTTTTGGTCTGGCGTAATTGTACCATCTTGGTACCTTCATTAATAAAACTTTACCTTAAAAAAATGATATACTCAGCCTTCTTCTTTGGCAGGTCAATTTACGACATGTAGTGGTTCTCTCTTGAACAAAATTATCTCAGATCTGTAGGTGGTTTATTTGTGTGTGTGTTTTGAATGCATCTCTAATTGACATGCTAGGCCAATATGTTCAAACATGTTATTACTTATATGCTGTTCTGAATTATTTGTAGCTTAGATCTAGGCTAGCTTTGGCATTTACTTCTGCAATTGGGTCCATACTACAATAAAGGTGTCTAATGGGTGGGCCGGGCCGGGTAGACTTTTTTTTTGAACCGGACGGGTTGGGGTTACGGGCCGGTTCCGGTTAATTGTTAACGGGTTTAACGGGTTCGGGTTTATCCGGGTAAAAAGTAACCCGTGCGGGTAGGGGTTTACGGGGCCGGGCCGGGCCGGGTTTACAGGTATTTCAATTTTTTTAAAAAAAGTTTTTGTACACATATTGTAATTTATATAAAATATAAAGTAAAATATATAAAGATAACAATGATTATGGAAAAAATTGCACTTATAAATTGCAAGTGCAACATGTATTTCAAATTTTCAAATTTCAAAATTCAACTCTTACAAGTTACAACTTACAAGTTACAACCAAGTACTAAATTTGACAAGTACTAAATTCAAAGTTTTTGCATTGCCCTTGTAAGTTCTTCATAATCAAATATGAACTGATTGTCCTTCTTCTGGAGTGTTAAATTCAGATGGGTTATCATGTGTTAAATTCAGATGGGTTACCATGTGTTAATATATCTCCAAGTTCCTCGTCTTCTGGGCTATCAACATCTTCACGTCCTTGATTTCTTCGTTCCGATCTAATCCAATCTCTGAAACATACTAAAACTTCCAAAGCATTGCTTCTCAATGAGTGACGGGTGTCTCCTAGTTGTTGTCTTGCTTGACTAAATGCACTCTCTGATGCAACAGTTGAAATTGGCATATTCAGCACGTCCCGAGCCATAGCGGAAAGAACATGAAATTGCTTTTCATTGTCACGCCACCATCCCAATGCTGAAAATTCCTTTGTGCAAATCTCCTTTTGCTTTTGCAAGTAGAATTGAAGTTCATCAATGTTTCTGCTACTGGTTTGAGTTGTAGCAAATGTAGAAAAAATATTAAAACTATCAACTATTTCATCATCATGCAAAGTAGTAGAACTTGAAGAAGTGGTACACTGCACAGTGGGAACATTGGCTACATTAAGAGCAACAACATCAACTATATTTGCATAATAATTATATAATATTTGTAAATTATCATTTAGATTGTTCATACAAGTAAAAATATCTGGGGTTTCAGTTGCTCCAATCTCCATGTAAGTATATAAAGCATTGATTAATTGGTGACAATCAGCCATCTTAATAGAAGGATTTAAAACATCGCCAATTAAGTAAATCTGAGGAATTGGAAAGAAATATTTTTTGAATTTGTCTTGCATTTCTTCAACAGCAGCCTTATATTTTTCTTTCTTCTTAAATTCAAAGAGTAGAAAAGCAATTTCAGCTATATGTACTAAAACCATTGTAACAGTAGGGTAGTATGCTCCAGAAAACTCAACAGTAGCTATATAAAATTTATGTAAAAATTGAATAACATCATCAATGACCTCCCAAGTAGCAGGTGTTGACATACGGTTTCTACCAGTACAATGCGCATTAGCAACTTCAGTTATTGGAAATCTATATTTGTAGCAACATTTTAAAAATATGTAAGTATAATTCCACCTAGTAACAATTTCGTCTGGCATGAATCTTGGTTTAAGGTTATACTCGGTACACTTATTCTTAAATTCCCTAATTCTAGATTGTCTGTTATTTCCTTGAATAACACCAACTGCTCTTCTAACATGAATAATCTCAGTTGAAAATAAATCAAGGCCACTTTTAACAATTAAATTATAAATATGACATGCACACGTAACATGAAAAATTTCTTCAAGTGGCGGTTGCAAATGCATTTTTAATAATGAAATTGCGGCAGTATTGTTAGAAGCATTATCAAAAGACATACACAATACTTTTTGGTTAAGATTATAAAATCGAACAACTTCATTAATGGTACTACTTATAAACACAGCAGTATGACTCTGATCTTCATCATATTTAAAAGCGATAATACGTTTTTGCATGCAAAATAAATCATTTATCCAATGACATGTAAATGTCAAATAATCATTTCCATTAACAGCATGGCCAAATAAAATTAGAAGATAAATTGAAGAATTTGAAGTCTTGAAAATTGGAGATTGAGAGAATGAGAGAAAATTGAGATTGAGAAATGAGAGTTGAGTGAAGCAATGAAGAAGAGGGGGGGGGGGGGGGTCTATTTATAGTTTTAGTGAAGGTTAATTTTGTAAACTGAAAAAAGGTTAAATTTTAAAGAAAAAAGAGGCTATTAATGCAATTAACCCGTTGGGCAACGGATCCCTGCCAGGGGTGACCGTTGCCAACGGTCAGTGGGCCCCACTGATTTCAAAAAAAAAAAAAAAAGAATTAGCTGTTATACCGGTCCGGTCTGGTTCGGTTAAACCGGTACACGACATTGTTCACGTGGACCGGGTTTGACCGGTCCGGTTAACCGTTACAAAAAAAATAAACGGACCAACCCCCTCTACCCCTCCTATCCAGCCCCACCCGGCCCCCTATGTACCGGGCCGGTCTGGTTCCGGTTTTAACCGGTCTGGGCCGGTCCGGTTACGGGTCAACCCGGCCCATTAGACACCTCTATACTACAATCATCATGTGATTCTCTATTTCGTTTTTCTCAACTTCCTGTGTTGTAATTGTTGTTTGTAATATGACATGAAATTTTCACATTGGCTATACCAGCAAAACACATTAGATGGAGAGTGTAACAAGCATATGTCGAGGATAAAATGGGAGAAGGTTGCCTGAGATGATTTCTGTTATCCTACGTAGACCTCCAAACTGGTGGTACTTAGGCATGGCACAATATTTGGATGGTTGAAGGTGTTAGAACAATACGAGATTGATCTAAAATCACAAGGAGAGAAGTCGACTTTTGGAATTCATGTGATTACTAAGAACAAAATTGAGTGGAAGCAAAGGATTCATATACGGAATATCAACTAATTGAACAAAAAGAATATCAACTAATTGGAACTAAGACTTGTTATTGGTGCACCTGAGGTTGGTGTTTGTGAAGAGTCTTTTAGTTTGATTAGAATTTGTATGTCGGTTTAAGGATAAGTGTGAGATTTGGAATTGAGTATTGGAATGGAATGAGACCAAATAGAAGAATAGATATCGAGGATTCATGTAGCCGACTCCAACTTGTTTGGCGTTTAGGTATAGTTGTTGATATATTAAAGAATGGTGAATATGTTTGTTCCATAATAGAGTCTGCCAAACCTGGTTTAACAGATGGTAAACTTGTAAGGTTTACCAACGAGCGGACACACAACTTAAACAAATGTTAACTTGTTTGAAGTTTTTTGTGAGTCACTCTTGATTTGTTTGATATCAACTGTTATTGGTTGTTGATCAATGGGCAACGTATTTCACTCAGTTCTTGATTTAAGCTTATCCTGTAACTAGATAAAAAAATCTGGTTTTATTCAAACCCTGATGTACATGCAGCTGAATTCTTTCCGGATAGATCTGAAGTGCAATGCCTGCATCGATGGCAAAAGGTTCTGAACCCAGACCTTGTAAAAGGACCCTGGACTCAAGAGGTTGGTGTTGCTTTTCTTCTATGTTAATCTGTTCTTCTAGATTGTGCTTCGATGATCTTGGTAATTTTCGATGTCCTTCAGTTTATTGGTGATTTGTGTATAGGAGGATGATAAGATCATTGAACTGGTGGCAAGGTATGGCCCTACAAAATGGTCTGTCATAGCCAAATCATTGCCTGGTCGGATAGGGAAGCAATGCCGTGAGAGGTAAGACCAGATATGGTGGTCATAAGTTGTGTAAATGTTATCCTTGTTTAATTTAACAGTTCCTTCCATATATCAATAGAGCTATCTGTTGATGCATTGCTAACTTTCACCATTGTGGGACTTAGATACTACATGGTCAGTCAAAGATATATAAATATGACTACCTTGCTTTTACCGATTCAACTTTTTCTGCTAATATCACAATCAATTCTTCATTTTCCTTTTCAAATTGGGAGAGCTTACTGCATTGGTTTAATGATGATTTTTTTCTTCAGGTGGCACAATCATTTGAATCCAAATATTAAAAAAGATGCCTGGACGTTGGAGGAGGAACTAGCACTCCTAGATGCTCATCGGATCTATGGGAACAAGTGGGCTGAAATAGCTAAAGTCCTACCTGGAAGGTAATCATTCAGCACAGATATTGAACATCTTTAGGTGGGTCCAACACTAGTAGATGATCTGAAGAAGTTATGAATTCTTCATTAAGTAGATTAAAGAGAAAAAAAAATCTATATGGCGTTTTCTGCTATTGGGTTCTAAGCAGTCACCAAAGAAAAACTACAGGAAAAAGATCCTGAAAGATTGTGTGGAGATACTGGAATTGTGTATAATGAATCAGTTTATGCTATTATGTCTTGTAGTGCGACTGTGTGAAGGCCTTTGTTTAGCAGCTAATCTTTAGGCGTAATTTAACTTAATGTTTTTTGTTTGTCCGGCTAATATGCATATTATCCCCATGATAACTGTGCTTTTCACCCGATTGTGGTAGAAAATGATAATTAAGTATGAATTTACTAGTTAGTTCTTGTATGCATATTTCTTATCCGTGGATATCACATTGATAGAAACAAATATCATTGTAGTCATAAAACATTTGATCTGTTTTTGTGTCTTACCTAGTGCTATCTGTTGGTAACTGTTGCTACTCAGAAGCTTGTATATGATTGGTTTTGAGTTTGACTTTAAGGTAGATAAGCTCTGAAGTAAAAAGCTTTTTCAGCCATTGTTCCATATAAATGACGCAATAACCTACAGAAATATACTCAAGAATACGGAATTCATTCATAGTATCTTTTACATCTATTAAACTACTTTTCTTGGTCATAAATGGATGATGTTTTATACAGGACTGATAATGCAATCAAGAACCATTGGAATAGCTCCATGAAGAAGAAGTTAGACTTTTATTTGGCTACTGGAAACCTTCCATCTGTTGGTAGGGACGGCCTTCAAAATGGTTGTAAGGACACAACTGGTACAGCTTCAGCTGAAAAGGCGCTTGTTTACTCACATAAAGGATCAGATTCAACTGAGCTTGCTTCATCAGGAACTACCGATGTGTGTAAAATAGAAAATTGTGACAAGAATCATCAAGATGCCAAACTGCTGGTTGCAAATATTGATGCTTCCAATAGTGGTCCTAAAAATGAGTCTGCTGATTCTGAAGTTGTTAGGTGGGAGGCAGAGTCACCGGTAATGGATTCTATCCATGTTAAACAAATTAAGGAAATCAAGTTTGAAGGATATGGAAAGACTAGTGAAGTTGATCAATTTAAAGTCATTGAAACTCCATTTTCTTGTGAAATTCCTACATATGGTACATTATACTACGAACCTCCACAGTTAGAAAGTTGTATTTCAATGGATTCAGATCATCTGAATATTCGACGGGCACATTGTGAATCTGATTCAAGTCCAAGTTTGTCACCTAGTTCTTTCTTGACTCCACCTAGTAGTCTGAAGGGTAGTAGTTTGTATTCACAAACCCCTGAATCCATACTGAAGACTGCTGCTAGAAGCTTCCCGAATACGCCTTCCATATTTAGGAAGAGGAAATTGAACTACACACCAGGTAATAAAATTGGGAATGCAGATGGAGATACGCATAAGGATGAAGTACATGATGCTTGTGAGGACAAACAAACTGACAGTTCAGAAAAATATGTCATGATTCGGGGAAGTTCTTCGAAAAACCCTTCTTACAATGGTATTGGGCCATGCGATACCCAGGCGTTTAACGCCTCTCCTCCATATCGAATAAGGTCCAAACGGAAGTCCATCTTCAGGTCTGTGGAGAAACAGCTTAAGTTTGCATTCGACAATGAGCAGCACAATACTAGTACTGGAATTAATGATTCAACTGTCAAAGAGATATCACATGTAGCAGATTGTTTGCGTGCAACAAGAATGGGTATCACCTAAAGCCTATGGTAAGAGCCATCCTTTCCTTCTAAACTACTAAAGTATATTGCACATTCTAGTAGTTGAATCCGAAATTGATTCTTATATACATAATTTCCTTATTTAAGTCCTCAATAACATAATATTGGCGACTCAGTTAGAGAATATTCTAACAGCTTCTTTTTTCTTGTATGATTTCTGCTTTACGTCAAGCTTTAGTTCAAACTTCGGACAAAGAATCGAGTTAACAGTGTGTCTAAGTAATCATTCATTAGAAATTTAAACTCCGCTGATGGATCACCAATAAAAAAAAGAGAACTCCGCTCATGGATCACCAATAAAAAAAAAGAGAACTCCGCTCATGGATCACCAATAAAAAAAAAAAAAAAGAGAACTCCGCTCATGGATGATGCACATGGTTGAAATCACATTTTGCCAAATACTGACAATGTAAAATCCATTTATATTGCTATTTCTGCTACTGGAAGTACTAACAGTTTTCCGATATGTGACAAAACGGTTCACTGCCATGCTTTTCTTCAACCTATACTTGTTAGCACTAGCACTATTATGTACTCATGCATGCTCTTGTCATCAATTGCGTGTGACATTATTGGCTGTCTCTAATATTTCTGAAAATATTCTTTAGGGGGGAAGAGCACGAGCATGTTTTTGAGTAGTTCCAATTGGATTACATCATTACCATTATCATCTTTTCTGTGGTGCAGGATAACTGCTGGAATCAGTATTTTTACCCTGCTATTATCCGTGACACCGGCTGTCATGCAGTTGGAATTCTTGAGGTGTTGACCTTCATGAATCAAAAGACCTCATCAAATTCCAGAAGAATTGACCTTGCATATATACGTCTGTGTTAGGTTCCTTCTGAGTTTTCTTTTTTTCTTTTCTCATCTACACCAATTATTTTTAGGTCCTTGGCTATTCATTATACATAGATATTATAACAGTGAGTATTATTGAACTTGAAGATAAGTTGCAATCTATTAGTACAGGAACTCATCTAAGTACATTGGTGGAAAAGTATGTCGAAAATAGTTGTTCAATAAGATCAATTGTTTTGCTGGATAGTATCTTCGCAGTTCATACCAGTAATGAGGTAAAACTATCAGCTTTTCTGGGCTCATATGGTTGATCTCACATGATATTTCTGTCTCAAGTGGACTCAAATGGTTGTATCTGCCAATTATGCTGTACCACTTGTGGACATCAGATAGATACTGAAACTGTGATCGAAGCAGACTTTTGTTATGTTGTTCCCAGATCAACTTCAATATTATGCCATGAGACCTCTAGATAAGGTAAAATATTGCAAAAGTGCATTGTACATGACTTTGAATAGAAGTACAGAGGCATTAAGACAAAGTTACTGGGGAAGAATACAAGCACAATTATAAGCTCAGAGGCGAATAGGCAGTTTCATCTTCAGAAAAAGGAGGGGAAGAACCTGACATTCACACTTCTCCTAAACCAATTGGAGTCCTCAAATTAGAGCGGTATACAAATTACACATGGTAAAAATTTACCTGGGGTTTATAATTAACAAGCAAATAAAATGTCTAGACTTCAATCACTTGATCATTGGTAAGTGATATGTATATGGATAAATTGTTTTGTTTAGCGCAAACATCACGTGCATGTAAGTGTTTCCCACATTGTGGGGAATCCTAAAGAGTGAATAAATGCAAAAGAAAAAGCCCCATCTCCTGCTAAACTTTGGTCTAGCTCACACGTAATGTGTGGGCACACACTAGGTGTACTTCGCAAGTTCAAACTCTACAATAAACAGACGTCTTATATCTAAGTGGTGATAGGTGTGTGTTTGGGTTGGGGGGGGGGGGGGGGGGAGGCTATCAGGTTTAGAACCTTGTGCCATCGACCCTAAATGACTTAATGGTCAAAAAAACAAAAAAATAAAATAAAATAAAATGGCAACCTAGAGGCTAGAGTGTTGTTGGATTTGAATTTAAGTCATTTAATTTTGACTTTAATAAATTCAGATTTATTAAGCCAAAATGTTCACTTGAGTTAATATATCTTGAATTTATGATTTAGTCCAAATTTTGTTAGTGACGTGATCTAATAAAATTTTACATATATAAAATATGCATACTTAGGGTGTGTTTGGTATAACGGAAAATATTTTTCTGTGGTTTTCTTGAAAAATAAGTAGTAATCTTATTCATTTTCCGGTGCTTGGTACGCAAATTAAAGAAAATAACTTCTCAAGAGTATTCATAAATAATTTAGATACAATAAACATGAAGCCGTAAACTTTCGAACCAACAACCTTCCGAACCCACAAATTTCACAAACTTCCGAACCGCTAAACTTTCGAAACCGCGAACTTTCGAACCCGTAAACTTTATAATTTCTAAACCCGCAAACTTCCAAACACATAAACTTGTAAAATTTTGAACCTGTAAATCGAAAGATGAAAAAACTAAAACTGAAAATATATTTTAAAAAAATTTCGGGGGGGGGGGGGGGTCTGGGGCAAGGAGCGGGGCGGCGGGGGTGAGCAGAAACTAAAAAAACAGAAATTTAAAATTACAAAAAAAGGTAAAAAAATAATATTTTTTGCAGGGTGGGTGGTGACGAATTTTTTTTTTTGGAGAGAGGGGGTGGGGTGGGTTGGCGTGGGGTGGGGAATAAGGTGAGAAGGTTGAGAAGGAGTTTTGGAAAATGTTTTCCCTTCTCTTGATAAGGAAAATATTTTCCTCCAATAAATGAGTTCATAAGGAAAATGTTTTCCAAAATATTTAAGCCAACCAAACATGAGAAAATTGGAAAATATTTTCCGGAAAATGTTTTTCTTCGTACCTAACACACCCTTAGTATGTTTGAACACTAAAGTTGGCTGGAGGGGGAGGGGGGGGGGGGGGGTTTGAATAAATCTTTTCTCTTATTCCCCTCCGTGGGTTGTTAAAGACTTCAATACTTCATAGGTTGAAACGAGATCATCCTAAATAGAGCACTCGTTGTAATACTTAAGGTCCACATCTTGAGTTGGTTTCTATCATTTATTTCCCGGAGAGTGAACTCCTTTTCATAGACAATCCACTCAAGCAGAGGCGGATACAACGTAAAAATAGCACGGTCTAGCCAGTTTTTGGACTGGTCATTCAAAAATAGCCAGCGTTTATCAAGTCGATGAAAAATAGCCACTATTTTGCTGCAACAGAGACCGGTCCAGCATAATATACTGGAGTTCGGTGCACCTGTGTATGAACTTCCAGCATATTATGCTGGAACTCTAACACACGGAAATTTCCAGCATAATATACTGGAGATTCGAGCACTTGTGTATGAACTTCCAGCATATTATACTGGACTGGTATACTTTGCTAGAACTCCAGTATATTATGCTGGAGTTCTAATGTACTTATGCTGGAACTCCATCATATTATGCTGGAGTTCCAGCATACTTATCATGGAACTCCAATATAATATGCTGGAACTCCAGCATAATATACTGGCGTATTTTTCGGGTTTTGAACAGTATTTTCGCTCAGATTTATCTTTAATGAAAAGTGGCTAAATTTCGATTACTTTTGAAACTGGGCTATTTTTGAACGACCACTTGTAAATCTGGCTATTTTTGAATTTCTCCGGGATACAACGTGTCAGCATCGGGTTCAACTGAACCCAATAATTTTAACGTGGAATATAAATTTATGTGTAAAATTTCATTAATATCGTAATGTATAACAATATAAACTCATAACTTTAAAATACGATTGGTTCAATGCTAAAATCTTAAATTTTAGATTCACCTCTGCACTCAAGAGTGAACTCCTTCATGAAAATAAAAAAACAAAGAGTAATAAGAGGAGAATGGTGAAGGTAAATGCCAATTACTAATCATGCATTATGAAGTTAACTAATTCTTCGTTTTGATGAAGATACAAATGTAAAGTATTTTAATTATAATTAATTAACAATGACATTAACAATCAGCCGTCTTAGCTCAGCTGGTAGAGCGCGTGGCTTTTAACCACGTGGTCGTGGGTTCGATTCCCACAGACGGCGACAGCTGCTGTTTAATGTGTTATCTTTTTTGGCATTTAATTAGTAGTTCTGTGTGAGAGGTCACAAAGGTTTTTGCCATTTTCTTTTTTTAAGTTCTTTCCTTGTATAGAAGTTAGTGACCCATGTGAATTTTCACTTACTCTTGAAAATTTCATTAAGCAAAATTTTGTCCTCATTTAAGGAATTTGTGCCAAAATAATTTGGGTATTACACACTCGGAAGATTGAAAACTTACGGTTTCACAAGGCAGCTGGCAAGTTATGACTTTAGTACAATCTATATCTTTAAATTGTTCACAAATTTTACTCTTGTTCACAAATTCTGCCACTGGGTTTTAATTTAGTAGAATTTTCATCCTACTCAATAAATTAATCACAAGCAGATTCGCAAGACTTGTCTGTATTGTTAAATGGTTCACAAATTTTGACTAACTGACGAGACTTGATATCATCTTCATTCTACCTTGTTTACCTCGAAAATACGAGTAACAATTAAATTTGATTTGTAGTTTTAAAGATATGTGATTTAGTTCAATACCAATTAATAGTCAAAAAATATGAAGTAGAAATGAAAGAGATAAGTGAATCAAACCAATGTTACTTGACAGTAATGACCTCGAGATGGGCTAAGAGCAATAAAGTAAGAAAAGTAAAGCAAGAGCAACAAAGCTAAAGGACAATGCTGATGAACAATAGGCAAAAAGTAGAGAGTATATTCTTTTCTCAGTGATTATGTGTCCTACAAATGATTGGGGTCCCCCTTTATATAATAGGGGAATCCTAAATATGGAATATTTCTATTTACAGAAGGGAATACTCCTGATGCAGCTGTCTAACCGCCTAGTACGGAATCGTACAATCATATTCCGGGATTTGCGCCATGATCTTGGGGACGTGGCAAGAAACTAGCTCATTCTGTTACAAACCCATAACGGTACTATTTCAGGGTCGAGCACACTTGGCCTTGGTATTCCACGAACTCCTATCCGGGCATTGCACTCTGTCTTCGAGCTTGAGTCTGGTCCACCGGTTTCGAACTCGACCTCGCCCGGACTCGGGCCTAGGACGGAACCTCGAGCCTATAAATTGGAGGTATACGATTTCGACCGTATACAGATAGTCCCCGCGTTTCTTAGAATTAGATGATAAGAAACGATTTGAACCTCGATTTTGAAGTGATCGAAAATTTCATGATGACGTCATGTCTGTGACGTAGGCGCTTTGAAGTGATCGAAAATTTCATGTGAGTACGCTTCCCCAAAACATCAAATACACGCCAGCACTGGTCGGCCACTAGCGCCGTCGAACCATCGTCGCCTTTCTATAAATATGAGGCTACTCTGTTGAACAAAGAACTATACGTATTTCATCTTCATTTACTCTAATTCTTTCCCTTCGTCATTCCTTTCTCTAATCATCTGTTTCCATTGTTCGAACCTGCGACCTCCTAGTCGCATGGCAACAACTTTACCAGTTACGCCAAGGCTCTCCTTTTCAAAGCTTTGATTCGCAACGACGAGAGAAGGGCGCAGAATCCTTCCTACATCATAAAATATGCGAACTTCATCCTACCGCTCATCTCTCTTAACTTCAACCTGGTGTGACACTTCATTCCTTTTGCTTTCCATGGAGTGAGGTGGCACTATCATCTACTAGCTTTTGCATCCTACACTAGTACAACGTCCCAAGGATGAACATTCTTGGATCGTTGCTCGTACATCTTGCAACCCTTTTTTGGTCTTTCTTGTGATCGAAGGTGAAGCTACATCTTCTTGTCTTCCCTTTTGGACTTTTTCTTTTGCCGCTCTTTAACGGATTATGGCCCAAACTTTCAATAGAATGCTCGATCCCCTCTACTGGAAATATAATTACATTTATCGAGGGTTCTTTGACCTAAATTTCTTCAGGCACACATGTCACACCTCTTTTTTCCCGAGGGGGATAGGGGGTTCTTTCAATTAAAAAGACATTAATCGAAATGAGATTATTTATTTATTTAGAGTCGCCACTTGGAATAATTTATGGTGTCCCAAGTCACGGATTTATTTTAAATCCCAAATCGAGGAAAGTTTGACTCTGTTTTAAAATCTGCGAAACCAGAAGACCGGGTAAGGAATTCTGTTAACCCGGGAGAAGGTGTGAGGCACTCCCGAGTTCCGTGGTTTTAGCACGGTCACTCAAATATTAATAATTGACCTAATTACCTGATTAATTAAATATTCAAAACCTATGTTCATTTTATTCCTTTTAACCACTTTTAACATTTATGAAATTTGTTTGAACAAGTCGCGACGTCGCGCACTCGTTTGTTTTTGTACACATTGTGTATCGCGTCACGGCAACCGTACCCACGATCTGCAACGTATTTATTTTGTTATTATTTGAAGTTATAGTCGAGTCACATGAAATGTGCACCCGAATTTGGATTTATGTATCGTGACTATGCCACGGAAACCGTACCCATAGCCACGATTATTTATATAATTAACGCACCTAAAGCAAATTAGGATGTTCATAATTGATTATTTTCCTAAGTTTAAGTTTATATGAATCAACCAGCATATTTATGAACCATGGCCACGATGAACTACTGTTTATACTTAAGGAATTCAATTTTTATTAAACAAACTAAAATAATAATAGCTAAGATAAGATTAATTCATGAGTCAAGAAATTAAAAAAATAGATCCAAACAACAAAACATCAGCTAAAGGAAATCTTCCAAATAACAATATATATTATCCCAAACTTTAATGCTTAGTCAAACAAATTTCAGTAAGTCATAAAGACAAGTTATAAAAATAAAATACCACTAGTGAATCAACTTTATTCTCAGAACCGTGGTGACCTCAACGGCTCGAACGATAACAGAAACTCGGTCTAAGAACGGAAAATCGATTTCATCAGAGAGAGATATCGGCGAAAAATGAATTGGTGAATAGTGTTGGCGACCTCAATCAAACATACAGAGTTGCATAACCTATAAGGACCCTAGTGATGAATCGTCTGATTCTCGGGCAGCAGAAGCAACAAGTTCAGCGATAAGCAACAAGCTCGATGATCACCGCTCACAGTTGTTCGATCAGATGGTGTACTTTCACAACAATCTTCAACTTCACTTATTATATTACTATATTGGAAATCAGATCCTTTATTTCATCACACGAAAGATCAATCTCCATAGGTTTCTAAGTATCCACGGCAATTTCGAGTTCCGCACATAGGGCGGCTGCCGCTGTTCTTGGGTGGTGGCTTGGACGAAGGAAAGGGCTGCTGGTTTAATTTTTGAAGAGAATGAGATGGTTTCCAATTTCTTTTGGGAGTCTGCCGTTTTTAGCCTTTTTTAAGAATTAGGAATTAGGGTAGGGTTTTTATAATTGCGTATTTTTGTCACGATCCGGATTTCCCACCATCGCGAGTCGTGATGACGCCTACTAGTGAAAGCTAGGCAAGCTAACCAATTGAATTATTCACCGGGTTTCCATTTTTAATTCAGTAACAATTTAGAACAAACAATTAATAAACAACATAATTTAATAGGCAGATGTGAGCATGTGATTTTAGCCCTATACGAACAACTCCTATAAAATCCCAAGAAAATGGATTTTTTTCTTAATTATTTGCCATTTTTAGGAATTTTTGTAGAATTTTATTAATTTTTTGCATTTCTGTGCACGTTTAATTTTATTAAAAAATTACGAAAAATGCCAAGAATACCATGCATTTCATTTTAGTTTTGTTTTTACATTTTTAGGATTAATCAGTAATTATTTATTTTATAAAAATTGAAAATCACAAAAAAATAGCTCATTTTTATATTTTTGCCTTTTAATTTTTAGGTTATTGACTTTTCTCTTTTAGTTTAGAATTAAGTAACTTCTATAATTTTTGTAATTAGGTAATTGGTTTAATTTTACAATTTAGATAATTTAGGATTTTTATCTTTAGGATTTTTAATTAAAGAAAAAGGAAGAGAAAAAGGAAATAAGGATTTAATTGCAATGGGTTTTTAAATTAAGCAATTGGGCCATTTTTAAGCTACAAACCCGTCCAAAAGCTTACCCAGACCCAGTCCCAAACCAACCATACTCGGTCCATCTCCCTATAGTCCGAAACGATCCCGTTTTGTCCCCTCCTAATCACAACCGTTGGATCTCTATGATCTAACGGCTCGGAACTCGCCTCTCATCAACTATAAGACTGTCCTGAAATTAGTCAACCCCCCCCCCCCAAAACCCTAAACTCAGCTCATTTCGTCTCTCACCTTCCCTGATGAGAAACCCTAGCCGCCCCATCATACCTTCGCCGTCTCCGCCTTGGTCCGGCGGCCGAAAATTGTCTCACAGCGGCGGACCACCACCAGTCCTCCCCAAATTTATACCACAGAACCCCCGTAACCTCCTCTTTCTAAATCTCCAATCCATTTCTTTCGAATCACCCCTGAAATTCTCGAATCTTAGATTGAAATTCAGGGCCCAAAACCCTAAAGTGCTCCAAACTTCCTCAAATTTACACCATGCAATCCCCCTTTCATCCTCTTCCCAAATATACCCCTGGTTCCCCTCTAATCACCCCCAATATTGTCAAATTTTATTTCTGAGACTCTGAAAAACCCTAAATCTTTCTTTTTCTGCCTTTCTTGGTCAACTTGTTGGAGCGGGTTAACCCAAAACGGCCATTAATTGACTGTTCTTGTTAGGAACAGTCAATTAATGGTTGTATAAGTTCCCGATTTCCTCTTGCAAAATTTGTTAACTGGCTTTAGTCCGAGCAGCCCTAGGTAATTTCTTTTCCATTTTTGTTCTCTTTCCTTCTTTTTTTGTTCTTTATGCTATCTTCTATTTTTCTTCCACTTGTTTCTTTCTTTTAGCATGTATAATGACAATGTTTTCCTTTTAATTAGTATTGTCTTTTGGTTTTATGTGTCAATTGAAGCATGCTGAATATTGTAGTTTAATCTTGAGTGCATCAGATTTAGAATAATTAGGGTTAATGTTAGAATTTTTCTTAGGTATAAACTGCCTGATTGCTCTCCATGTTTTCTGTTTGGCGTTTATTTGTTCCTGTCCAGAAAATTAATTGAAGCATGACTGAATTTCAGTATTCAACTGCATGAGGTAGATTAATTAGGTTTCGTTGTTCTTCCATGTTAGTTTCAAATCGGTTTAAGGTCTTTTAGTCTTTGTGATTCTGTTTTTGTTTAATAATAGATACATTAGGTGTTGGAATTCAATATTGTTAGGTCTAATTAGTTAAATGTTTCTGTTTATTGATTGATTGCAGCCACTCGTTCTTCTTAGGCACTTTTTATTCAGATTTCTAATTTTTTCTAGGCTTGTCCGTGTTTGTCATGGTTTGAAATTAATAGAAAACTTTAGGGACTCAATTGAACCAAAAGAGTTTAGGTAAAAATGAAATAGGCAGGAATTTGAAGGGTAAAATTGGAGTTTCACATTAGGTAAAAATCAGAAAGTTCTAGAGCTTAGGACAGCTGTCCCTATCCTTAGCAAATGCTGATTTAAGATAAGGAAAAAGGACATACAGCTGTCAAAAGATGTTGTACTAGGTTAGAATATGCCTTTTAGATGCTTTTTGGGTACACTCTATAAAAGGGAAACATTCCCTCACTCACAGGCACAGATTCAGCATCATTTTAGTGCACAAAAGTTCTATTTTCTTTCTGAAAAAGTTCAGATTCCAGAAATCTTGAAAAAAACTTCAAAACTTCTCATTTTCTGATTCTTTACAAGTAAAAAAATATGGTTTGAAGTGGAAGATTTCCCTATTTCCTTTAGCTGGTTTTCTGGTTTCAAAGCTATCTTCATTTGGTCTGGGGTTTACTGCTGTGTTTTGTTGGCTGTTGCTGCTGGAGTTGGTCATTTTCTCTTTGCATTTTTGGGCCTTTATTTGGTTCCTTTTCTTCTGTCCACTTGCCTTTACGTATGTAACATCACAATCTGAAACCTCTCTTAAATATGAAATTTAAGTTGTAATCTGTTCCTGTTGTGCTTATGTTTAACAGTTTGTGCCTCAAAGATGTGCGATTATCTTGTTTATTATCAAATCTATCCCTTCTTTGTTTTCTTCCCTGATGAATTAAGTAGATTGTTGTAATTGTGCTGCTGAAAGTCTCTTTAGAATGGAGTTATTTCGTTTTTAAAGTGAAGATTATGTAGCATAAGTTTAGTCCATGAATAAACATAACGTATTTGGTATTTTAGCATTTGCAATTTTTTTTAAAAAGAAACTGAATGTGTAAGTTGCATGAATAAGTTGACATCAATATGGTTAAAGTTTGCAGTTTCAACTTCAGCTTTATATATAGAGCTTCTATAGTTGTTTTCTGTATATATTGTTGAATGAGGTGATGGTGAAGGATTTTGTTGTTGGTCATATGGCTATATTCTGCAGAGTTGGCCACCGGTTGGCCAAATCAGCAAGATCTAGGCCAAAGAGTGGGATTCTGTCACTGGTAGCATGCTGGAATGATGGTCTCTTGTGGCGAATCAAGCTTTTTGATGGATAAATCATATCCAAAAGGGGCAAGTATTCACTAGGCTGTCAATTACGTGGAAACTGTAATAGAATAGTTGATATTTTTCTCTTGTATGATCAATTTTTGGTGTAGTAGATCAAGAGTAATTCTCACATTATTTTTTTTAAAGACATTCTGTAATAGCTGTCAGTTTAATGTTAAAATGCTGTAAATGTAAAATGACTGTTAGAAAGACAGTTGAGCTTATGCGAATTCATGATGAGTTTGGAAGTAATTAGTGACATGATAATAACAACTTTTGCGTTGATGATTGTTATTTAAAATCAATTTTGAGTAGAGAGGTATTTTTGAGCATGTTATATCGAGTTCCATGGCTGTAAATTCATCGTATGATCTTCGATTTTTGATTAGTTGTGTTATTTAGCCAAAATCAATTTTGGGCCTGGTTGATAAAATAACCCAGTTGAGGCTTAAACCAGCTTTGGATATTCCAGGCCATTGGGCTTCAGGTTTGACCCATTGAAATTCGAATTGGGTTAACAATCCAATGTTGCCCACTGTTCATTTTTTCCTGTGAAAATCATAATAGTGTAATTAATCTTCAAGTTTTAAATGCACTTTTAATAGTTCGGGTTCTGATTTTTCTATTGCAAAGCTAGGAGAATTACAATTGTTGCAAACATGTATTGTGTGAATTTGGGCTTTAAAATGTAAAGGTAGATAGGCCCAGCCAATAAATAGCCACAACTGGGCCCGCCTAATATAAGTCCAATATGGGCAGACTTGGTTTAAGGTCAGCTGCAGCGAGGATCCTTGGTTTCCTCATTTATGGGCTAAAATCCCAGGCCCAAAGTATTTTCAGACATTGACCGATTCCTAACCAAATAATCTAATAGGACACTATTGGCCCAACTCTCTCTTTTAATTAGAGGCCCAATACCTATACCCCAAAGCATGTACATATTCAATAGCTTGACATTAAGTCCAAAATAGTTGTAAGTAAGAACTTCCTTTTATTACCTTAATTAAACAAGCCTTCTAAAAATTGAGGTGTACCATCTTTCATTAAATAAGCTATGGCCCTCTTATTAGTATTTCAATAATCCTAAATATTCGTAGTTTGCTTTAGGCTCAATTTAGATTAGTATTGCGATTATGTATACGTTCGCGTAACACAATTGCGAATTTAATTCTAAAAATAGCTCGAGGGATGCGCTCGCGCAACTTCAACCCAACTTTTCTTAATAAAATCAACAAAGCGTTATTAATTGCGGACACGCTCGCGTGACATGATTTTTGACGCGCCAAAGAAAATGAGTATACGTACGCGTAACTCGATTCTTTATTTATGAATAAATAAAGTGACTAAAAGGTAAATGCACATAGGTTCTAAAAATAAGTAATTAGACAATTTAAGTCAAGTATAAATCGCTAAGCGATCGTGCTAGAACCACGAAATCCGGGAATGCCTAACATCTTCCTCTCGGGTTAACAGAATTCTTTATCTAGAATTTCTGGTTCGCAGATTTTTTAGTAAAGTCAAAAATTTCCTCGATTTGGGATTTAAAAAATAAACCGGTGACTTGGGGCACCATAATAAACTATTCCAAGTGGCGACTCTGAAAAAATTAAATAAAATAATCTCAGTTCGAATGATGTCACTTTAATTGGAAAAACTCCCTTATATCCCCCTCGGGTGGTAAAAAAGTAGGTGTGACAGCTCTGGCGACTCTGCTTGGGATAAGAATCCAGAATCTCCGGTTCAGGGTTCAAGAATTCGAGCTTGTTTATGTGATTTTATTTGGCTTTATTGTTGATATTACTGTATTTTGTGGACTTAATGTGCTAATTGCCATTCACCGCTTTGATATTTAAATGCCTTCTTATGCCTCCCTTCTGAGTCTTCTAAAAAAAACGGTGCTCACGTTCGCGTGGCCCACTTTTCTGTTAGAGTTATACCAAATAGAACGGGGCTGGGCAAGCAACAAGGCCGGGCACACTTTCGTGCTCCCGGTACGTTGCCCCCTCCTCGACTCGAGTTTGTCCGCTCGAGTAAGCCAGGTCTAAAACACAAACCCAGGTTTTCAACCTAGAATAACGCAACCTCATGCCGGATCCCTAGTAGGAATGATTATTTGCATCACGTGCATTTGACCTTAGGGACTCAACACAGGGGTTGGGTCCGTCTAGGACAGGTGTACCCAAAATAAAGACCATCCTGATGCATCCTACGTGCTATGTGAATATTTATTTGTTTCGGCTTGCATGTTGACCGGCTAGGAAAAGGAAATAAAGAGAAAAACCAAGAGTGAGGTAAGATAGAGAATTTACCCGGTTCTAAAAATCCCGGTATTTAAAATATCACGAAACTCTGCCAAAATTTTTGAAAAAAGAAGAAGAGGAAAATGAATTTCAAAAAAGAGTGAGTCAGATATCATTTTTAATTATGTCAAAACTTCCCGAACTACGCAGGTCTGATTCTCACCGGATGTGGGATACGTAGGCAACCCACATAAGGTTCGACCTCATTTTTTAAATAATCAAGTAAAGTGTAGTTTAGAGATTTGGTCAAAAGAATAAGCTGACCCAGCTTCAGTTGTATTTTTAAAGTCGTTCTTACCGGAATAGCCTTAGATTATCCTTTAATTGTCGAAGGGCTATTTTTGGGAAGAACGGGCAAGTCTGTCTGTAAGGTGTCTTTCATAAAATACTTTCCCCCGGCCTCAAAATTTGTTTGGAATTGTGAAGGGGCCACGTTTACAAAAACGACCATTTTTGCTAAAGTGGCATAAAAGGGGATTTTGTCCGTTGATTTTCTTTATTGAAAAAAAAAACTTAATTTGCAAAAAGAGTCCACCAGATTCAACCCTAACCTCGACCCTCCACAGGTACAAATGAATACTATCCCGAACCCGTCACAGATGAATACTGTCCAGAACCCGTCACAGTTGGTCATAGAGCAGGCTCAGCTGCAGCTTCGCATGTGGTGGAATGATTTAGATAAAGACGGCACGAATTGGGTAAAAAAGCAATTAGGTTCCATTATAGACATCATGAACCTTAAACCCCGGGAAGATTTGATCAAAGCCTTGGTAACCTTTTGGGACCCCGTCCATAATGTGTTCCGTTTCTCGGATTTTGAGCTCACCCCTACTCTGGAAGAAATGGCCGGGTATATTGACTTTGGCCAAAATTTGAGAAAGCAGCAACTCATATTCCCAAGAGCTCCCTCTGTGCACAAGTTCTTCGATCTTCTGAATATTAGTAAACAAATGAAGAAGGCCCATGTGAGCAAAGGATATTGTTCTTTCTACTTCTTGTACTTCAGGTTCGGGCACTCAGCCGGGTTTAAAACACATGAAAAGGGGTTGAATAACAAACAAGACAAGAGCATTTGGCAAATTCAGCGTCGGTTTGCCTTCATCGTGGCATTTTTGGGGATCATGGTCTTTCCAAATGTAGAAGGGACAATAGACACTCATATGGCCAGAATTGCACAAATCCTCACTACCAAAAAAGATCACACACTTGTCCCGTTAGTGCTGGCAGACAATTACCAAGAATTAACCTTGTGCAAATCTGGGGCTCAATTCTTCGAGGGTTGCAATATTCTTCTTCAAATGTGGTTGATCGAACACCTTTGCCGTCACTGCAAGTTCATGAGTTATGCTTCGGACGGGAACAATTTCATCAAGAATTATGAGGAAAGGGTGGAAGACTACAAATCACCAGAAGGATTTGAGGCTTGGGTCTCCCATTTAAGAAATCTGAAAGCAAGTCAAATTTAATGGACCACAGGATGGCTTCCGGTAATAGAAGTCATATACATGACAACTTCAAAAGGCTACTTGATGATGATGGGTATGAGGAGTATCCAACCATATGCACCACAAAGAGTTCTGAGACAACTGGAAATATATCAAGTGATACCCGAAGATGCAGATCTGAGTACCCAAGTCATTGAGCTACACCCAGAAGCAACACTACCTGAGGATTTAGTTCAACGAGATTGGAATAGTTGCCAATATCTAAAAGGTGACACCCAGGTACCAGATCTGGCTAGGGGGGAAGTTGATCCAAACTATGCTGCGTGTTTTGAAAGAAGGTTTTGTGTGAATAGTGAGCCAAAGCCCGAGCCCGAGCATGAAAGGCCCGCCAAAAGACCCCATGTTCAAGCTTTTGATGATAAAATCCGGGAAAGGTTGGCCTGGGGAGAGAAAGAGAAGAAATATCAAGCCACCATTCACGCTTTGCAAGGGTTGAGAAATGTCACATTCAATAATGATCTACAGGTACGACAGGCCGAGGGTGAAAGAAAAAGGCTGTCCCAAGAAAATGAAGCTCTCAGAGCCCAAGTTCGACAACTGAGAATAGAAGCCGAGAACCCGGGCAAAAGCAGAAAAGATGAAAGGCTCATCTACAACCTTACACAAAAAGTACGTGACTGTGAGGATGATTTGCAAAAGACTGAGTCTGAGCTAGCAAAAGTACGAACAAAGTTGGCCAAAAATGCAGAAGAACGGGCAACTTTCGTTCGACAATTGAAGGAAAGATATGACAGAGGGGTCACGGGCTAGAGAAAGGAGCTTAACAGCCTTGAAGGTGAAATGACTAAACAAGCCAAGAGCTTCAAAACCGAGAGAGAACATTGCTACGCTTTGATGGAACAACTAGAGGGAGACCTACAACATTTGCAAGAGCAGAATCATACGGCCACCCGGGTCTTGGAGGCTACATCTCACCAGATTGGGCGGTTGTTGCAAGAAATGGGCATCATCAGGGAAAGGGTTAGAAGAATCGCTTACTACATTGTGATGAAATGCAACGAGTGCGAGGACATGACCATGTCCATGTTCTTCGCCGCTGTAATGATCTTTGTCCGCCAGATAATGGATGATCTCTATCGCCTCCAGGATGACATGGTGCATAGGCCCGCAACAAGACCGGTTGGTATTCCTAGGACATATTTGGAGGCACTGATGTACTCTTGATTTTTTTTCTCTTTTTCGAGTCTGTATTTTCATTCTTAAGGTCTATCTCGAATCTGTTTTTAGTTTTAAATTCCTAGAAAAGTATGATGGAGTCTTTTGTAACAGAGAAAAGTAGAAGTTTTTATTAATGAAAATTTGGAAAAACCCCGAAAATTAATTCTTTTTTGCATTTATTCCTTGAACTACGTGATGATCTGATTCACGCGGCGTCGAGATACGTAGGCAATCCTAATCGGATCCGGTTATATTTTTAAATAATTCGAATAAAAGTAAGAGAGAAAACAAGAAAAAGAGAGAAACCAAGAAAAAAATAGAGAAACCAAGAAAAAATAGAGAAAACAAGAAAAAGAGAGAAAAACAGGAATAAGAGGGAAAACATTGACAAAATGCAAAAGAGAGCAAAAGGTGAAAAACGCCCAAAAGAAAGGAGAGGTTGGGGAGATAAGCAAAAGCCGGGATGAAACACGCAACCGTTGCAAAACATATAGAAACACATTTAACTGTATAGGTGCATCACACCCCAATGTGCGATTCCCTATGTGTTAATTGTCTCAAACTAACTGGTTTGTTGTGTTTGCTATTGAGTAGGTTCTATATTAAGGTGGTTGGTTTTGTGGTAATCTGGCTTCACATCCTAACTTTACAAGATGAAAAGGAAGTGTTGAAATGTCGTCAGAGAGTCATCTGCCAACAGTTCCTATCCCAGAGGATAGCCCGATCTCGGCCATCCCAACTTTAGAGTCAACGGCTGCTGAGGAAAATAGGGTTCTGCGTTCCCGCATGTTGAAAATGTGGGACGCCTGGTCCAATGGTCGAGAGCCACCGAGTACGATACCTGGTTTCCTTGAGCTACTTACCAGGGCAAGTGGAACTTCCAACATCCCAATAAATTACCCAAACACTCCGCTCGGATATCCTACCATCTCAGCCCACTTTAACGGAACGCCTTCTGAGGTTCGCCCCCAGGTGTTAATTTCGGGTGTGGCCTCCAACATATTCACTGCGCCACCTTCCTCGGCCACGTCATAACCCACTTTGCCCAGACCAAACTTCTATCCATCATCTTTTACTTTTCAAGTACCATCCTTTCCACCAAAAATGGCTCATTTCACTCAACAACCCCGGTATGAGTTTACCGCGGGACAGGAGAAAGCTACAAAGAACCCCGAGCAAGAAGAAATCACTCGGAAGATGAGGAGTATGGAACAGAGCCTCAAGAATATACAAGGCTTAAGTGGTCAGAAAAGTGTATCCTACGCTGATTTGTGTATGTTCCCACATGTTCACCTACCCCTAGGTTTTAAAACTCCCAAGTTCGAGAAGTACGATGGGCATGGGGACCCCATAGCCTACCTCAAGAGGTACTGCAATCAACTGAGAGGGGCAGGTGGAAAAGAGGAGCTTCTCATGGCTTATTTCGGAGAGAGTCTAGTGGGCATCGCATCCGAGTGGTACATGGATCAGGATATATCTCGTTGGCACATTTGGGATGATTTGGCCCGAGATTTTGTCAAGGAATTTCAGTACAACATAAGACATAGCTCCCAACAGGAATTCTCTGCGAATCTCAAAAAGAAGTCATCGGAAAGTTTCCGAGAATATGCTGTTAAATGGCGCGAATAAGCGGCCAGGGTCAAGCCCCCGATGGATGAACTGAAATGGTTAGTGTTTTCCTACAAGCCCAAGAGGTTGACTACTTTCAGAATATGATGTCTGCAATGGGGAAACCGTTTGCTGAGGCCATCAAGATTGGTGAGATGGTCGAGAATGGTCTGAAAACAAGGCGCAAATTTGAGCCAATCTGCCATAAGAGCTACGTCCCAAGCAATTCAAAGCGGGTCCGGAGGTGTAGCAAACAGAAAGAACAAGGAAGAAGTGGCGATGACGGCTTCAGGTCTTAGAAACCCCCGTCCACCCAGACGGTTACTCCCTCCAAGCGCACCACAACATTATTAACCCCACCAGGATGTGGCTTATGCTATGGCCCCCCAGCCTTACGCAGTGATGAACGCCCAGCCATATGCTCGGCCACAACAACAGTTTAACCAAAACAGAGCTCCACCTTCTAGAAATAACCCTCCTCACCAAGCTCCATTCCCGATCTCCACAAAATAATTTTCCCTACAATGCCCGTGCTCGGGAACCACCCAGAAGAACAAAGTTCACGCCTATTGGTGAATCATACTCTAGCCTTTTCTCTAAACTGGTCCAAATGGGTTTGTTGCAACCCGTACCCCCGAACAGACAAAACCCAGAGTCACCTTCCTACCGACCCGGTACTCGATGTGCTTATCATTCAGGGGTGGAAGGGCATGACACCGAAGACTGTTGGACTCTAAAAAGGGCGGTTGAAAATCTCATAGAGCAAAAACGGATAGTGCTGAAGGATGAAGAAATTCCTAATGTGACCAACAACCCATTGCCGACTCACAACAACGGGCCAGTTATTGGGATAATTTGCAAAGATAAGGAGTTTGATCCCGCTTTGAAAGCCATCATTGCCATTGCTGATATCGAAAAGAAACCAAAGGCTGCTGCAAAGCAAGACAAGGGGGAGAAAAAGAGTAAACCCACCCCTCAAAGTGCAGAAAAGACAGTGGAAACCAAAACTAGGGCAGTTCCCCCAAAAGATGCCATTCTTTATATTCCCCGGGGTCGCAGGAAAGAACAAATGACATTGAGTCCTCCAAAAAGGTTCGAGTTGAACAAGAGACCTAACATATACGTGCCTAAAGGGACCTATGTGGTACGGGGGCCAATAATTTCACCAAGGCTGAATGAGCACGTGGTTATTGGCCGCGCACCACAGAAGCCCATGACAGACCCCACTGCCGTCCCATGGAATTACAGTAAAGCGGTAGTGAAATACAAGGGAAAAGAGGTCTTGGGGGAAGCAAATGAAACTAACCCAGCTGATAAATACCTTAACTTGGAGGATTTGAACAAAGCCAAAATGAAGCGTTTCCCACTCAAGAAGCCCGTCAATGCTGAGGAGGCCGAAGAATTCTTCCAGAAAATGAAAACTGCGGACTATGAGGTAATAGACCAACTCCGGAAGTCTCCTTCACAGGTCTCACTCCTGTCTCTACTAGTGAGCTCAACCGAGCATCATAAAGTGTTGATAAAGACCCTCAACGAAGCTTATGTTCCGATTGAAACCACTGTTGAACAATTGGAAAGGATGGCAGAAAGATTCTTCGCAATCAACCAGATCTCATTTAGCAAGAATGATCTGCCCTCGGAAGGGGCTGCCCACAACAAAGACCTTCATTTGACAGTTAAATGCAAGGGGTACTATGTGAAAAGAGTCATGTTGGATGGCGGATCCGGAGTTGATATCTGCCCTCTCTCAACTTTGCAAAGAATGGAGATTGGGACTGAGAGAATTAGGCCTAACAATGTCTGTGTGCGTGCCTTTGATGGTATCAAGAGAGACACCATAGGCGAGATCGATTTGATTTTGACTATTGGTCCTGTGGATTTCGAGGTGACATTTCAGGTCCTAGACATGGACACTTCTTATAATTTCCTCTTGGGAAGGCCTTGGATTCACGCGGTAGGGGCCGTACCTTCCACTCTCCACCAGATGGTGAAACTTGAATATGAAGATCAGGAGATCATGGTCCACGGAGAGGACGAGCAATCAATTTATAGGGACCCGTCAGTCCCATGTCTTGAAGCTAGGGAAGGTAGCGAACGTATAGTCTATCAAGCTTTCGAGATTGTGGTCGCAGACCAATGTGAAGAAGGAAGCCCGTGCCCTCAACCCTTTCTCTCAAATGCGTCAATTATGGTTGCCAAGGAAATGATCAGGCATGGTTATAAGCCCGGGAAGGGGCTTGGGACATCATTTCAAGGTATCACAGAACCTATCACTCTGGCTGCTAGCGAGAAGTTCTTTGGTGTGGGTTTTCAAGCCACGCCAGCTGATGAAACATGGGAAAATGAGCGAAAGAACAATGGTTCGGTGTTGCCTCAGCCAATCCCACATCTTTTCAAAACATTCGCCAAGCCCAAGTACACAGAAGAGGAAGATGAGGCCTTCACGGCCGAGGAAATAGAAGAGATATGTGGAGCCATGGGGCAGATGTTGTATGAAACCCACATGGTCCAGCCGGGAGAAGGCTCGAGCACCGCTGAGGTGCTGTATATGGGGCCCAATGCCAAGTTGCAAAACTAGAAGGCTACTCCGTTCCCAGTCAGGCAAGAATCCTGGTAGTCCAGTCTTGCCACCTTTTCTACATCACGAGTTGTTCCAGGGTGTAACTCGGATGTTTCTTTTAGTTTTTTATCTTTAAATTCCAAAGTAAACCCTGCTATCTTCAAAATTCAATGAAATGAAATCAATATTTCATCGTTCATGAATCTCTCTCTTTATTCTTTCTGATTTTTGTTACTTTCTTATTTCTTCTTTTAGTTCTAATAATGCATCTTTAAATAACATGACATGCTTGCGGTCTTCATACCCAGATCCAAACACGCTGTCTAATTGTGAAATAATAAATCAAGAACCTGAATACGATGAAGATGAGGCTTTTAGGGAAATAAATCGAGAATTGGAACAATTTGAGAATAAGCCTAAGCCAAATCTAAATGAAATCGAGCCAGTAAATTTGGGTAGTCTAGAAGAGGTCCAAGAAACCATGATAAGCATTCACACAGATGAAAGAACTAGGGATGCACTGATCCAACTTTTGTTTGAATTCAAAGATGTGTTTGCTTGGTCCTACGATGATATGCCAAGATTAAGTGTTGATCTAGTGGTGCACAAATTGCCAACTTACCCCGATTGTCCCCCTGTCCAGCAAAAACAGAGAAAATTCAAAACTGACATTAGTGACAAGATCAAAGAAGAGGTCACCAAATAGTTAAAAGCGGGTGTGATCGGAGTGGTTCGATACACCACATGGTTGGCTAATGTAGTCCCAGTGCCAATGAAAGACGGGAAAATCCGAGTGTGTGTTGACTATCGGGATCTGAACAAAGCAAGTCCCAAGGACAACTTCCCTTTGCCAAACATCCACATCCTCGTTGACAACTGTGCCAAACATGAGATACAGTCTTTCATGGATTGTTATGCTGGGTATCATCAGGTCTAGATGGATGCAGAAGATGCGGAAAATACAGCCTTCACCACACCCTGGGGAACCTATTGTTACAGGGTCATGCCTTTTAAGAACGCCGGGGCAACGTACATGAGAGCTATGACTACCATTTTTCATGACATGATGCACCAAGAAATCGAGGTATATGTGGACGATGTGATCATTAAGTCCAAGACGCATGATGGCCATGTTCGGGACCTGAGAAAGTTCTTTGAGCGTCTGCGCAAGTATGATTTGAAGCTAAACCCGGCTAAATGTGCATTTGGAGTTCCGTCTAGGAAACTCTTGGGATTTATAGTCAGTTGGAGGGGCATTGAGCTAGATCCAACGAAGATAAAGTCCATTCGGGATTTACCGCCTCCGAGAACCAAGAAAGAGGTTATGAGTTTGTTGGGAAGGCTGAATTACATCAGCCGGTTCATTGCTCAATTGCCTTCCACCCGTGAGCCCATATTTAAGCTGTTGAAGAAAGATGCAGCGATTAAATGGACAGATGAGTGTCAAGAAGCCTTTGACAAAATCAAAGAATATCTATCGAATCCGCCAGTCTTGGTCCCACCCGAACCTGGGAGGCCTTTGTTTTGATACCTAACAGTCTTGAAAAATTCCTTCGGTTGTGTCCTCGGGCAACACGATGTGATCGAGAAGAAAGAGAAGGCAATCTACTATTTGAGCAAGAAGTTCACGAGTTACGAAGCCAAATACACTTTGTTGGAAAGGACTTGCTGCGCCTTAACTTGGGTCGCTCAGAAGCATAGGCATTACTTGTTGGCCTACACCACTTACCTTATCACCAGATTGGATCCCTTAAAGTACATATTCCAGAAGCCGATGCCTACAGGGAGGTTGGAAAAATGGCAAATCCTGCTCACCGAATTCGACATAGTCTATGTCACTCTCACGGCAATGAAAGCTCAAGCTCTAGCGGATCGCCTAGCTTAAAAGCCCTATTGATGATGAATATCAGCCTTTGAGTACTTACTTTTCGGACGAGGAAGTAAATTCAGTTGAGGAAATTTTAGAGGACGCCAATGCTTGGAAAATGTTCTTTGATGGAGCGGTGAACGCAAAAGGTGTCGGGATTGGGGCAATTTTGATTTCATCCATTGGTCAGCATTATCCGGCCACAGCCCGTCTTCGGTTTTTCTGCACAAACAACAGTGCCGAGTATGAAGCCCGCATTATGGGTATGAACATGGCAATAGACCAAGATGTGGAAGAATTGGTAATCGTAGGAGATTCAGATCTGATTATCCGACAAGCTCAGGGAGAATGGGAAACTCGGGATGTCAAGCTGATACCATACAGGCAACATGTGGAAGATCTTAGCAAACGGTTTAAATCCGTTGAGTTCAGGTACGTTCCTCGGTTTCACAATGAGTTAGCCGATGCACTCGCTACCTTGGCCTCGATGTTACCATATCTAGGCAATGGCCACATTGGCCCGTTGGAAATCCAAATCCGAGAAAGGCATCGGTATTGCAATACGATTGAGGTGGAACCAAATGTACAGCCATGGTACCATGATATCAACATGTTTTTGAAAACAAAGGAATATCCCGAGCAAGCCAGTGGAGATCAAAAGAGAACCATTAGAAGGCTTGTCGGTGGCTTCTTCTTGAGCGGAGAAGTTTTGTACAAAAGGACTCCAGATTTGAACCTTTTGAGATGTGTGAATGCCCAAGAGGCCGGAAGAATCATGAATGAAGTACATGCAGGAGCATGCGGACCTCGTATGAATGGATACGTCCTTGCAAAGAAAATCCTTTGAGCAAGGTATTACTGGATCACCATGGAAAAAGATTGCTTCAGCTTCGTCCGAAAATGTCATCAGTGTCAGGCACACGGCGACCTGATTCATGCACCTCCCTCAGAACTGCATCCTATGTCGGCACCATGGTCGTTCGTTGCTTGGGGTATGGATGCCATTGGGCCAATCGAGCCAAAAGCTTCAAATGGGCATAGATTCATATTGGTTGCCATCGACTACTTCACAAAGTGGGTTGAAGCAATTACTCTCAAAGTTGTCACTAAGAAAGCAGTGGTAGACTTCGTGCACTCCAACATCATTTGCCATTTTGGTATCCCTACAACTATCATTACGGACAATGCTACAAACTTGAATAGTCATTTGATGAGGGAGACATGCGAACAATTTAAGATTACGCATCGGAATCCTACCCCTTATCGGCCTAAAGCTAATGGTGCCGTTGAAGTAGCAAACAAGAACATCAAGAAGATTCTTAGAAAAATGATTCAAAGTTTGAGACAATGGCATGAAAAGTTGCCGTTTGCATTGTTGGGATATCGCACAACTGTGCGCACATCAGTCGGAGCAACACCCTATCTATTGGTTTACGACACTGAAGCCGTAATACCTGCAGAAGATGAAATTCCATCTCTCCGGATCATTGTTGAAGCTGAGATTGAGGACAGTGAGTGGGTCAAAACCCGTCTAGATAGTTAACCCTGATTGATGAAAAACGAAAGGCAGCAGTTTGCCACGGGCGGTCGTATCAACAAAGAATGGCCCGTGCCTACAACAAAAAAGTACAGCCTAGGAATTTTGAAGTGGGGCAACTCGTTTTGAGACGTATTCTCCCTCACCACCAGGAAGCAAAAGGAAAGTTCGCTCCAAATTGGAAAGGTCCGTACATTATAAGAAAACTGTTGCCAAAAGGGGCGTTGTACTTGGGAGACATTGAAGGAAATGATCCTGAAACAGCTGTAAATGCAGAAGCGGTCAAAAGGTATTATGTTTAAGCTTTCTGCAGCACCAATATTATCCGATTGGGATAACGAAGGCTTTCATTTCGCTACCCCAAACACTTCTACCCTTTGCTAACCCTTTGAGCCGGTTACCTTTCTTTGATTACCCTCTTTGAAACCCGAAAACATTTGTAAAAGAACAAAATAAAATCAAAAACAAAGTTTCCTGAACTACGTTCGACTTGATTCCGAAAGGATACATAGGCAGCCTCTCTTTGGGGTTCAGTCACACCAAAATAAAAATTCACATTCCCCTCTAAAGTTGAAACTAGGGCAGAAGTTAAAATGGTTCGGCGACGGTTCGTCAGAAAGGTTCCAAAGTTGTAATTCAATCCAAACTCTTTTTATCCTAAATCCTATTCAAGTCCTTCTGATCAATCGGTGAGAATGTTCAAAAATCGGAGAATGCGGTTGCTTGGATCTGATACAATCAAACGAGAGAAATAAAATGAGAGAGTCTTATTGGTGAAAACCCACACGAGCACTGTAAGGCGATGGTGAGTAGAGAAACTAAAAATGAGAGAGTCTTGTTAGTGAAAACTTGCAAAGAGCACTATAAGGCGACGGTAAGAAGAGAAATGAGAGAGGTCAATTGGCGAAAACTCGCAAAGGGCGCCGTTGATCGAGAAGAAGGAATTTGTTACAACCATTGGCATTGAAAGAGTCCTGTCAAGGTTTCTCGGTTTTAAAACACGAGTCATAATGGGCTTATGAGAAATTAGATAGTTGCACAGATCGGATATCCAGTCCTAGAAGCATGTCATGTCTATTGAAGTCTGCATGCACTCCAGATAAGTCCTTCTTTCCTCCCCCGAAAGGGACACTTCTCTTTAAATTCATTATCCTGTCCTTTCTTTACTCTTATTTGAATCCCTTTCGGTTTAATCCTCCTCCGAAACAAAGAAAAGATGGCAAGATTGGTTTTACAGGGTTCTGCTTAGCAAATGCCAAGTTCAAGTAAAGGCACCCAGCCTCAGCAGGTGCATCAAGTCGATCTCGACTGGCCATGATGGCCGATGATCCAAAGTCAAAATTATTGAAAAGGAAAGAAATCCAAAGTCAAGTGCCCATAAAGGCAAAAGGAAATAAAAAGCCAAGCCCCACAATGGTTAACTATCATGTGGAATTTTGAAAAGTCAAGACTCCTGGGTTTAGAAATGAAGCCAATTCCCAGAAAGCCAGCAAGCAATGGAGATTTCATCGAAAGAGTTGGGCCGAGATCAAGTGATCAAAACAATCAAGGCCACAAAACCAACCACCGTTTCAAACTGACAAATTGTTCTTTGATTTGAAAACAGGTGCAATCCAAAACAACTCTGCAAGAAGCAGATGCAATAAAACCAAAACGGTTCTGCAGCAAAAGTTGACCCGAAAAGGGGAGTCTTTTTAAACTCTTCATTCATTCGCCTAAATAAAATGAAAAGTGGAGTAAAAAAAAGGGAAGAAGAAAAAGAAAGAAGAAAGAAAAGAAGAAAAATTCAAAATCATGGTAGCCTTAGGGTCCCCAATCTCTAGCTGAGTTCTTCCCAACATAGGGTCTCCATTGCTCCCAGCATAACCTGGTAGTCATTATAGGGTTTCTATCCCTAGTTGATCCCCGACATAACCCGTGGACCTCCCCGGCATAACCCGAGGACCCTTTTCTTTTCTGTCGTAACCCGATGACCTTTCCCGGCATAACCCGAGGACCTTTTTCTTTTTTGGCATAACCCGATGACTATCCCGGCATAACCCGTGGAACTCCCCGGCATAACCCGAGGACCATTTTCTTGTCCGGCATAACCCAAACGACTTTCCCGGCATAACCCGATGATCTTTCCCGGCATAACCCATGGACCTCCCCGGCATAACCCGAGGACCTTTTTCTTTTCCGGCATGACCCAATGACTTTCCCGGCATAACCCGTGGACCTCCCCGGCATAACCTGAGGACCCTTTTTCTTTTCCGGCATAACCCGATGACCTTTCGGCATAACCCGAGGACCTTTCCGGCATAACTCGACCATTTTTCCAGCATAACCTGGCAATCTTTCCAACTTAGGGCCCCCGATCCCTAGTTGATTTCATTGTAGATATAGGGCTCCACTCCCTAATCTCTTTTTCTCAAGGATACACAATCCTGATTTTATTGCTTTCAATAAAGAAATAGTTTAGATTTTGTTGTAATAACTCACGAAATTTTCCTAGTGAAAACTGGGACAGAAAAATTTCATTCGTTTGTTCGCTTTGGTGCCTGAACAGGTTTTTACCGTGAGGCATAAGGTTTGAGATGGCCAAAAGAAGAAGTCTCAACCCAAATAAAAGAAAGAAGAATAAGAAAAGGAGTTGAACCCTAAGAGTATAAGCGGAGAAAAGATGCGGACTGCTCAAGATATGATTGAAGTCACAAGTTTTGCATGTCCCGCCCTGATCCGAAAAGTTGAAGAAGAATGAACCAGCCGTTACAGCTAACGACCATCAAGATTCAGGTCAGAGTCTGCAGGAAGAACCATCCAAGACTCAAGATCAAGCTTCAGAAGTTTTATAGATAGGAATCTTGCAACTCGTAGTTGATAGGCTTAGCTAGTTTAGCTTTTTCATCTTTCATTTTGGTGTAATAAGGAGCTCAGCAAGCAGAAATAGCAGCAACAACAATGAAATCACAGTTTCTCGGTAGTCCCAGCTACCAAAACTTCCAGAACTACACTGACCTGATTCTTTATAGCCAAGGATATGTAGGCAACCTCCGAAGCAGGGTTCGGTCAGACTTTTTTCAAAAGATGCTTCCCATGGAGTTTCAAACGGGCAAAAATCACTCGTAATTGCTCATTTTATCTTTGCCCGAAAATCCTTCGTGTTTCCGAGCAAAGAGGGGCAGCTGTGAGCATGTGATTTTTGCCCTATACGAACAACTCCTATAAAATCCCAAGAAAATAGATTTTTTCTTAATTATTTGCCATTTTAAGGAATTTTTGTAGAATTTTATTAATTGTTTGCATTTCTATGCACGTTTAATTTTATTAAAAAATTATGAAAAATACCAAGAATACCATGCATTGAATTTTAGTTTTGCTTTTACATTTTTAGGATTAATAAGAATTATTGGTTTTATAAATATTGAAAATCACAAAAAATAGCTCATTTTTATATTTTTGCCTTTTAATTTGTTTATTATCAAATCTATCTCTTCTTTGTTTTCTTCCCCGATGAATTAAGTAGATTGCTGTAATTGTGCTACTGAAAGGCTCTTTAAAATGGAGTTATTTGGGTTTTAAAGTGAGGAGTATGTAGCATAAGTTTAGTCCATGAATAAACAAAACATATTTGGTATTTTAGCATTTGCAATTTTTTTTAAAAAGAAACTGAATGTGTAAGTTGCATGAATAAGTTGACATCAATATGGTTAAAGTTTGCAGTTTCAACTTCAGCTTTATATATAGAGCTTCTATAGTTATTTTCTGCATATATTGTTGAATGAGGTGATGTTGAAGGGTTTTGTTGTTGGTCATATGGCTATATTCTGCAGATTTCACCACCAGTTGGCCAAATCAGCGAGATCTAGGCCAAAGAGTGGGATTCTGTCGCTGGTAGCATGCTGGAAATGATGGTCTCTTGTGGTGAATCAAGCTTTTTGATGGATAAATCATATCCAAAAGGGGCAAGTATTCACTAGGCTGTCAATAACGTGGAAACTGTAATAGAATAGTTGATATTTTTCTCTTGTATGATCAATTCCTGGTGTAGTAGATCAAGAGTAATGTCACATTATTTTTTTAAAGACATTCTGTAATAGCTGTCGGTTTAATGTTAAAATGCTGTAAATGTAACATGACTGTTAGAAAGGCAGTTGAGCTTATGCGAATTCATGATGAGTTTGGAAGTAATTAGTGACATGATAATAACAGCTTTTGCGTTGATGATTGTTATTTAAAATCAATTTTGAGCAGATAGGTATTTTTGAGCATGTTATATCGAGTTCCATGGCTGTAAATTCATCGTATGATGTCCGATTTTTGGTTAGTTGTGTTATTTAGCCAAAATCAATTTTGGGCCTAGTTGATAAAATAACCCAGTTGAGGCTTAAATAAGCTTTGGATACTCCAGGCCATTGGGCTTTAGATTTGACCCATTGAAACTCGAATTGGGTTAACAATCCAATGTTGCCCACTGTTCATTTTTTCCTTTGCAAATCATAGTAGTGTAATTAATCTTCAAGTTTGAAATGCACTTTTTGTAGTTCGGGTTCTGATTTTTCTATTTTAAAGCTAGGAGAATTACAATTGTTGCAAACATGTATTGTGTGAATTTGGGCTTCAAAATGTAAAGGTAGATAGGCACAGCCAATAAATAGCCACAACTGGGCCCGCCTAATATAAGTCCAATGTGGGCAGACTTGGTTTAAGGTCAGATGCAGCGAGGATCCTTGGTTTCCTCATTTCTGGGCTAAAGTCCCAGGCCCAAAGTATTTTCGGACATTGATCGATTCCTAACCAAATAATCTAATAGGCCACTATTGGCCCAGCTCTCTCTTTTAATTAGAGGCCCAATACCTATACCCCAAAGCATGTACATAATCAATAGCTTGACATTAATTCCAAAATAGTTGTAAGTAAGAACTTCCTTTTATTACCTTAATTAAACAAGCCTTCTAAAAGTTGAGGTGTGCCATCTTTCATTAAATAAGCTATGGCCCTCTTATTAGTATTTCAATAATCCTAAATAATCGTAGTTTGCTTTAGGCTCGATTTAGATTAGTATTGCGATTATGTATACGTTCACGTAGCATAATTGGGAATTTAATTCTAAAAATAGCTCGAGGGATGCGTTCGCGCAACTTAAACCCAACTTTTCTTAATAAAATCAACAAAGCGTTATTAATTGTGGACACGTTCGCGTGACATGATTTTTGACGCGCCAAAAATAAGTATACGTACGCGTAACTCGATTCTTTAATTATGAATAAATCCAGTGATTAAAATGTAAATGCACATAGGTTCTAAAAATAAGTAATTAGACAATTTAAGCCAAGTATAAATCGCTAAGCGACCGTGCTAGAACCACGGAACCTGGAAATGCCTAACACCTTCTCCCGGGTTAACAGAATTCCTTATCTAGAATTTCTGGTTTGCAGACTTTTTAATAAAGTCGAAAATTTCCTCGATTTGGGATTTAAAAAATAAATCGGTGACTTGGGACACCACAATAAACTATTCCAAGCGGCGACTCTGAAAAAATTAAATAAAATAATCCCAGATCGAATGATGTCACTTTAATTGGAAAAACTCCCGTATATCCCCACCGGGTGGTAAAAAAGGAGGTGTGACAGCGGAAGAATGAATTTCAAGTTTTAATAGTGCTACCAATATCAGTCCATAACAATCTACCCAAGACTGGTGTCACAACTTCACAGACTGTCTAAGAGTACTACAAATAAAGGTCTGAAAGAAATAATACAACATTGTCTCTGGAAATACAAGAAAGAAACGGGAAAAAAAGCTAGGAGGAGACGCCAAGGCCTGCGAACGCCTGCATGACTACCTCGGATCGCCTGATGAACAAGAAGCAGAAATCTCACCGCGGTCCAAAATCTGCAGCAGTGGGATTTGCACAAAAGAGTGCAGAGTGTAGTATCAGCACAACCGACCCCATGTGCTGGTAAGTGCCTAGCCTAACCTCGGCGAAGTAGTGACGAGTCTAGGACCAGACTACCAAATAAACCTGTGCAGATAGATAATGTACAGCAGAAAATAAAAGCAGAAATATACAATCAAGGATGGGAGGGTGGAACATGCTGCGGGGAAGTATCAGATTCGCAACAGGAGGATAGCAGGTAAATATAGGGAACACCATAATTCAACTATCAACAAGAATCAGAAATCAAACAAGTGCACAGCATCACCCTTCGTGCTTTTACTCTCATACTCACCATAAAAATCAATATAAACTTTACGGCATCACCCTTCGTGCTTATACTCTCATCCTCACCATAGAATCAATATAATCGGCACAGAATGATACATCATGCGGCACGACATCACCCTTCGTGCTTTACACTCTTCCTCACTAAATAATACACGGCATCACCCTTCGTGCTTTAGCACTCTCTCACCAACACAATGCACGGCATCACGCTTCGTGATTTACACTTTTCCTCATCCAAACAACAAACACAAACAATAAGGGCAAGGAATAAATGAATCATAATAAAATCCCGGCAAGGAAACAATATAAAAACAACAACATCCCGGCAAGGGAACAACATTAAAAGCGACAACGTCCCGGCAAGGGATCAATAACATAATCCTCTTCTCATTTTCACATTTACTTCACAACTTGATTCACAATTTGAGCCAATGCTCTATAAGGTTCAATTGCCAATTATTCTTTCACAATTCACTTCACAACTTGAGCCAACACTCCCCAATGTTCAAATATTACCATTTCTTCCACAAACTTTGCCCAACAATAGAAATCATCACAAAAGGGCATAAACAATACAAACAGAGTCATAATATTCATAATATAAGACTCACGGGCATGCTTTACACTAACGTATAGATACTCGTCACCATGCCTATATGTCGTACTCACCGAATAACACATAGCAAATAGGACACAACTCCTAATCCCTCAATCTAAGGTTAGACCAAACGCTTACCTCGATACCACGAACACAATTCAAGCCTCAACTACCGCTTACCTCTTGATTCCACCACCAACTCGCTCGTATCTAGCCACAAGTTACTTAATTATATCAATAAATGCTAAATGAATCAATTCTAACGCATGGAAATAAGTTTTCTAAAGTTTTTCCCAAAAAGTCAAAAATTGACCCCGGGCCCGATTGGTCCAAACCCGAAATTCGGACCAAAACCCGATTACTCATTCACCCCCGAGCCCGGATATATAATTGGTTTTGGAATCCGACCTCAATTTTGAGGTCTGAATCCCCAAATTTCAATATTCTTAGGTTTTACCCAAAATTCCCAATTCCACCTTGAAAACCCTAGATTCTAAGACGAAATCTGGTAAAAAGAAGTTAAGGAGTAAAGAAAAGGAGTTAGAAATCACTTACTAATGTTTTGGAGAAGAAAGGTTGTTTGGAAAATCGCCTCTTATGTTTTTGGGGTTTTGAAAAATGAAAAACAACTGAAAATCTCGTTTAAATATACCAATCTCAGATCCTCTGTGCGGACCGCACAAAATCGAGTGTGGCCACGGAGCTCACAATGTTGACTGCAGTGACATGCTTTAGTATTTTGGCCATAACTTTCTCTACCGATGCCCAAATTGTGATTTTTTACCTTTCTGGAAACTAGACACGAAGGACTACAACTTTTGTTTTTGAATCATCTCAAAATTCCTTGTAGATCAAAAGATATAGGCTTCCGAAGTCAGACCAGTGAACCTGCGGATTCTTCCTCACCGCGGACCGCACAAAATCGAGTGCGGCCGCAAGGTCCCTCCACCGCGGACCGCACGAAATCCTTTGCGGCCGCAAAGGCCCCTTCCGCGGTTGCACAAAATCATTGCGGACCGCACAGGCGGGTTCAGAGATCTGCAACTTCTCTGAACTTGCAACAGCTATGTTTTTAAGTCTAAAACCTCCCGGAACCTATCTGAAACTCACCCGAGCCCTCGGGACTCCAAACCAAATATGCATACTAACTCTAAAACATCATATGGACCTACTCGTGCGATCGCATCATCAAAATAACATGTAAACCATGAATTAAACCTCAAAACTCATCATTTTCATCAAGAACACTTAAATTTCATAACTCTTCAATCGGAAGTCCAACTCACGTCAAATAAACTCCTTTATTCACCAAATTTCACAATTATCATTTAAATACTATAACAAGTTTGTACCGGGCTCCGAAACCAAAATACGGGCCCGATACCAATGGTTTTAAACATTTATTCTTTTCTTCATTTCTTAGATAATTCAGCAAAATAATTTCTTTCAAAAATTGATTTCTATGGCTGGGACCTCGGAATTCATTTTCGAGCATACGCCCAAGTCCCATATTTTACTGCGGACCTCCCGGGATCGTTGGAACACTGATCCGGGTCCGTTTGCTAAAAATGTTGACCAAAGTCAACCATAATCAAATTTTAACTCTAGAAATTTCTATTTCTCATATTTTCACATAGAAGGCTTTTCGGATATAGGTCCGGACCACACACGCAAATCGAGGTGAGGTCAAAAAAAGATTTTTAGGCCTCGGAACACTGAATTTGTTTCTAAAACAAGTGATTACCTTTTGGGTCATCACATCCTCCACCTCTAAAACAACCGTTCTTCCTCGAACAAACATAAGAAGGAAGTACCTGAGTCGGGAAAAAGATGGGGATAACGGCTCCGGATGTCGGACTCGAACTCCCAGGTCGATGCCTCAGCAGGCTGACCTCTCCACTGAACACGAACAGAAGGGAAACTCTTCGATCTCGACTGACGAACCTGCCGGTCTAGAATAGCTACCGGCTCCTCCTCATATGACAAGTCCTTGTCCAACTGGACAGTGCTGAAGTCTAACACGTGGGATGGATCGCCATGATACTTCCGAAGCATGCACACATGAAACACTGGATACACTGCTGATAAGCTCGGCGGCAATGCAAGTCTGTAAGCCACCTCCCCCACTCGATCAAGAATCTCAAACGGGCCAATGAACCTAGGGCTAAGCTTGCCCTTCTTCCCAAATCTCATCACGCCCTTCATAGGCGACACCCGAAGCAATACCCGCTCACCGACCATGAATCCAAATCACGAACCTTACGCTCGGCATAACTCTTTTGCTTGGACAGAGCTGTACAAAGCCTATCCTGAATGATCCTGACCTTGTCCAAGGCATCCTGCACCAGATCCGTACCCAACAACCGAGCCTCTCCCGGCTCAAACCATCCAATCGGAGAACGACACCGCCTACCATATAAAGCCTCGTAAGGTGCCATCCGAATACTCAACTGGTAGCTGTTGTTGTAGGCAAAATCCGCTAAAGGAAAAAACTGATCCCACGAGCCTCCAAAGTCAATAACAGAAGCTCGGAGTATATCCTCCAAAATCTGAATAGTACGCTCTGACTGCCAGTCCGCCTGAGGATGAAATGTTGTGCTCAACTCGACCCGTGTGCCCAACTCATGCTGAACTGCCCTCCAGGAATGCGAGGTAAACTGCGTACCTCGATCAGAAATGATAGACACGGGCACACCATGAAGATGAACAATCTCCCGGATATAGATCTCATCTAACCTCTCAGAAGAATAGGAGACTGCCATCGGGATGAAATGCGCTGACTTGGTCAGCCTATCAACAATAACCCATACTGCGTCGAACTTCTTCTGAGTCCGTGGGAGTTCAACAACAAAGTCCATAGTGATACGCTCCCACTTCCACTCAGGAATCTCAATCTTCTGGAACAAACCATCGGGCCTCTGATGCTCGTACTTAACCTGCTGACAATTCAAACACCGAGCCACATATGCAACAATGTCCTTCTTCATTCTCCTCCACCAGTAATGCTGTCGCAAATCCTGATACATCTTGGCGGCGCCCGGATGAATAGAGTACCGGGAACTATGGGCCTCCTCTAAAATTAACTCCCGGAGCCCATCCACATTAGGCACACAAACTCGACCCTGCAGCCTCAAAACTCCATCATCTCCTATTGTAAGGTGCTTGGCACCTCCGTGCTGCACCGTGTCTCTAAGGACACACAAATAAGGATCATCATACTGTCGATCTCGGATACGCTCCAATAAAGAAAAGAGAGCAACTATGCAAGCTAATACACGGCTGGGCTCAGAAACATCCAACCTTACAAACTGATTGGCCAAAGCCTGAACATCCAAAGCAAGCGGTCTCTCACCGACCGGAATATACGCAAGACTGCCCATACTGGCTGACTTCCTACTCAAAGCATCGGCCACCACATTGGACTTTCCCGGATGATATAATATGGTGATATCATAGTCTTTTAACAGCTCCAACCACCTTCTCTGCCTTAAGTTTAGCTCCTTTTGCTTGAACAAGTATTGCAAACTCCTGTGATCCGTGAACACCTCACATGCCACGCCATACAGATAATGCCTCCAAATCTTCAACGCGTGAACAATGGCTGCTAACTCCAAATCATGGATTGGATAGTTCTTCTCATGAATCTTCAACTGACGCGAAGCATACGCAATGACCCTGCCATCCTGCATCAATACCACACCAAGTCCAATACGGGAAGCATTACAATAGATTGTATATGGCCCTGAACCTGTGGGCAAAACCAACATTGGCGCCGTAGTCAAAGCTGTCTTGAGCTTCTGAAAGCTCGCCTCACACTCGTTCGACCACCTGAACTGGGCACCCTTCTGGGTCAACCTGGTCATCGGGGCTGCAATAGATGAAAACCTCTGCAAACCGACGATAATAGCCTGCCAATCCCAGAAGCTCCTGATCTCTCTAGCTGATGTGGGTCAAGGCCAGTTCTTGACTGGCTCTATCTTCTTTGGATCTACCTGAATACCCTCTGCTGATACCACATGACCCAAGAATGCAACCGAACTCAACCAGAACTCACACTTCGAGAACTTAGCATACAACTGACTATCCCTCAGATTCTGAAGAACCACTCTCAGATGTTGCTCATGCTCCTCCCGGCTGCAGGAATAAATCAAAATATCATCAATGAAGACTATCACGAATGAATCCAAGTAAGGCCTGAACACTTGGTTCATCAAATCCATGAAAGCTGCTGGGGCATTTGTCAACCCGAATGACATCACCAAGAACTCATAATGCCCGTACCGAGTGTGGAAAGCTGTCTTAGGGACATCGGATCCCCTAATCCTCAACTGACGGTAGCTAGATCTCAAGTCGATCTTAGAAAACACTTGGGCACCCTGAAGCTAGTCGAAAAAAATCATCAATCCTCGGCAATGGGTACTTATTCTTGATTGTGACCTTGTTCAATTGCCGGTAATCTATACACATTCTCATTGATCCGTCCTTCTTCTTGACAAACAACACCGGCACCTTATGGCGAGACACTGGGCCTAATGAAGCCCTTATCAAGCAAGTCTTGCAACTGGCTCCTTCAATTCTTTCAACTCAAGCGGGCCATACGATACACGGATAGAAATGGCTGACTGCCCGGGGCTAGATCAATGCAAAAGTCAATATCCCTGTCGGTGGCATACCCGCAGGTCTGAAGGAAATACCTCAGGGAACTCACGGACTACAGGCACAGAATCAATATGAAGGACCTCAGCACTAGAATTCCAC